>NC_137513.1:15392500-15427500 GCF_041902795.1 Electrophorus electricus
TTTGTATGATTAAATCTGCACTGTAAGGTCAAGGAATGATTTGATTAGTTCCTTAGTTGTGTTGGGAATCTGTCCTTAAAATACCTGTGTTATTTCATGTTTATGTGTTGGGGGTTGGGTGTGTGTGTGTGTCTATGTGATTGTGGGTGTGTGTATGTAAGTGATTGTGGGTTTGCTTTTATGATCTTATTTGGTTATGTGCTTGGTTTGGGGTGTAGTGGACTTTGGTGTGAGTGCTCAGCTCGACTGCACAGTCAGTCGCAGAAATACGTTTATTGGCACCCCCTACTGGATGGCACCAGAAGTGATTGCCTGTGAAGGCAACACACGGGCAGCCTACGACTGTAAGGTGAGTCATCATGTCTGTTTGTCATGACTCTTTTCCTTCTTCATTCTCTTTCTTGCATTCCCCCCCATTGCTATTTGTGAACAGGCTGGAGACTGAGATCACATCTAATGAGATACACACACAGTGCTTTACTTTCTTTACAGTTCCCAGGAGCTTACTAATAAGACACACTGTCACAGGCCTCCACATTCCTGCTTCAGCCGAAGCAGCTGTGGGAAATCTGACGTTCTTAATTTGTATGAATGAGTGGAATCCCACAGAGCTTGTTAAAGAATGCTGCCTAGAAAGCATTAACAAGTAAAGCATGAAACAGCCAACAGCGAGAGTGATAAAGGCAGAGTGACTAATGAAGAGAGTGAAGGAGGTGAGTGATTAGTGCTAACTGATGTGCTTCATATAGAAATTCTTTAACACTGGAAACACTTAAAGGGTCTCAGCCATAATTGTAGGCATGGGACTATATCATTCAGCACGAATAAATGAGATCCATAAAATTGTAATCAGGTGTAATCAAGTGTAATGGCATCTCTTCTATGGAAGCTGCTACACTTGTGATGAGCACTGATTAAGTGAGCCCACAACGTTGTAGCCGTGTTTATGCTTGGAGGAACTTTGTAAGTACTAAAGTTCAGACCTTAGTGTGAAACTGGAAAGAGTTCTGGAGGTTTCCACAGTGATGGCAGCATCTGTGGTATTAGCTGATATTAGCTGATAGCTGATGCAAACAGCAGAAGCAAGATAGAGTTTCCTAAGTGTGCGCTTTCTCCTCCAGGGATCTGTGTTGACATTCTACTGCCTGAGTGTTCTTGCCTACAGGTTCATCGGATTCAAATATGAAAGGAGACCAGTATGAATTATTTAGGGCTTTGTTCCCGAAACAATTTCCTATACACGTTTCTCACTGGTTAGTGATGTGTGTTCTCCCACCTCTTCTCCTGTGTGTTTGCTTATGTCCCTGTGTCTTCTTAATTCTAGCTGTACCAGGCAGTACAATACATTATCTTTCAAAAAGTCAGCGTGTCTGTCTACCTGGCTCTTTCTGTAGATCTGGTTATGAGCCTGTTGGCCTGTCTGTGCCTGTGTCTAATGCTGCCTGCTCCTTTGTCCTTTGTGTTTCAGAGTGATGTGTGGTCACTGGGAATCACAGCCATTGAGATGGCTGAGGGAGCCCCACGTATGTAAAATCCCTCTCATCTGTGCACACACATGATCACACATGCGCACATACGTGTGCCCACACATGCATCCACGCGCACGTGTCCATGCAGACTGTACCATCCCTGAGGAGCTGCAGCATGTGCTGCACACACACAAACATGTTCACACGCGCTCACCTTCTGAGGAAAGGCCATCTCACAGCAGACAAAGCTAAGAGCTTTAAATAGATGCAACACTTGGATGCACTTGGCCTTTGTCAGTTATACCTTCACAGACTGTAAATATAAAAGTTCAATAAGAGTTCACTTTGATAGAAGTTGACCATGACTTTACCATAAAATATGGCGGATAATGGGTGAATTGTTTTTCTCTCTCTCCCACTCTCCCACTCTCTAGCTTTGTGTGGTTTGCACCCCATGAAGGCTCTGTTCCTCATTCCCAGAACTCCAGCTCCCAAACTCTGCTCTAAGAAGTGGTGAGTCTCCTCCACAGGTGTGCTCCATAGCGCTCTCTAAACAGTCCACTCTGAAGCCCTGGCTGAAGCCATCAGATACTTCTGGATGTGCTCCTCATTTTTAGTCTTCTTCCTTCATGCCCTTCTCCACTTTTATGGCTTTATAACTGTCCTCCTGCCTCAGTCAGCACAGCTCACATCAGCAGTGGTTGGCCATCTATACGAGCAGTGCAAGGGCTCCTCAGTTCCTCAGCTCCTATGCCTGAAGTAGGGAAGATCGAACCACTGCTGAGAAGCGATCTGCTGGAAATCCAGTGGCTGTGCTGTGCTGTTTGCTCCCGGGCTTGACGCATTTCCCCTTCTGTACTTCTGGCAGGTCGAAGACGTTCCGGTCATTCGTTAAGAGTTGCCTGGTGACGGACCACACACAAAGGCCCAGTGCAGAAGAGCTGCTGAATCACCCATTCGTACACCTCCTGTCCAACGAGTATCAGATCCACATCCAGCTCAAAGACCACATCGACTGCACCAAGAAGAAGAGAGGTGAGGAGCTGTCCCATGTGATGGACGCACATTGCTGAAAACACACAGAGGCAGCATGATGGCAGAATGGACTAGTTACCAACTGCCACCCAATGGAGGATGGAGGTTCCCTTTTGAGTCCTGGTCCTCCCAAGCTTTCTTCCTTAATTCGTTCCAGGGAATTTTTCCTTGCCACTGTTACCTTTGGCTTGCTGGTTAGGGATCTGGACACATACATTTGTAAAGCTGCTTTGTGCTTTGTGCATAAAGCTGCTCCTTATATTTAACACAAACTTAGTAATTAGTAATTATATGTTTTATTTATGTAGAGCCTTTCTCATACCTAAGGTCGTGTTACAGGGACATCTTTGAGAGACATAAAAAAGACAATATTAACTTGAATGAGCAAGTGAATGAAAGTATTGAGAAAAGACAAGTTTTCAGTTAAGCTTTAAGTTCACAGTTTAACAGAACATTCATCTCCACCCTCTGATCTAAAGCAATTAAATCCCAGTTTTAACTTTTTAACTTTTGTTTATGTAACTTTGTTTTGGTTGCATTTTAGTAGAAAACAGCAATGGTCTTTAAACCATAAACCTCCCTTCCTAGCCAACCCTGGACTAATGAATTAATACATAACAAGTAAATCATATGTTATGTTTTTACAATTAGAAGAAATAACAATCTGTTATCCTTTAATTTTAGGGATGTGCTAGCTGTGAGCTCTTTGGCAGCTTCACTGTTATGTGTCTGTTGTGTGTGTGTGTGTGTGTGTGTGTGTGTGTTCGCACGTGCATGTATCGCATGTATAAACTTCTGGCCTTCTGCTCTGTCTCTCTGAACAGCCCACTTGAAGCCCATAGCTGAAACGTACATTAAAACAAACACTTTCCTATTAGTCCTTTATGCTTCTGGCCAACTGGCTGTGTTTCCCTGGCTACCTGCGGTAGACAGGGGGGCCTTCCATTTTTTGGTGCTGTTTTTTCCCAGATGGCAGTAATTCCATTACAGTCATGCTGGTGTTCAAACAAAACTGTGCTCTCTGAGATTAATGTTTAAAATGTGCTGACAGAAGAGTGTGTTGGAGGACTTCAGTGTGTGAGAGAAATGCTGTCACAAAATTGAAGTTAACTGTGGGTGATTCCTTCTCTCTCTCTCTCTCTCTCTCTCTCTCTCTCTCTCTCTCTCTCTCACACACACACACACACACACACACAGACACAAATTGGCAAGGGTCTAAATTTAAAGTGGCCCTCTCTCTCTCTCTCTCTCTCTCTCTCTCCCTATCATATTCTCATGCAAACACTCACAGAGATACGCACAGAGCTTTGGTTGGGAAAGTTTATGGGAGCATTGTGGGTGTATTAAGTGAGTGCGCTCCTGTTTGTTACTAACGGATTTGACTGTGCTGCTCTTGCAGAAGGAAGTGAAGAGGAAATGGACGAGCATGAAATGCAGCAACTGGGGAAGCAGAAGAGTGGGGAGCCCCCACAACAGGCACTCAGGCTGGAAGAGGTATACACCTGTGTGTGTGTGTGTGTGTGTGTGTGTGTGTGCACGTGCGTGTTTGCGGATGCCTTGGGGCATACATGGGTGTGTGCACGGGTGCGTGCATTCACGTACACACGTGCACGTGTACACGTGCGTGCGCGTGCTTGTGACCCCCATGTTCTGTCATGCTTTACAGCAACAAAGGCATGAGCAGCTGAAGCAGAAGGAGAGATGTTTCCAAGAAAGGAGAGGGCATAGGAGGCAGGCGGAGCTAGACCAGGTATTGACCTACAGAGTTGAGTGCAGACACAAGATAAAAGAAACAACTACTCCACTAATAACAAAATACATATTAGCATTATTATTATTGTTATTTGTGCATATATGTTTTCCATGTTTGTGTCTGCGGAAAGCTGTGGAAGGCTGCTGTTATGGCCCAGATAAAACACACACGTACACACACACACACACACACACACACATTTACACACACACACACACACACACACACACACGTACACACACACACACACACACACACACATTTACGAACACACACACACACGTACACACACACACACACGTACACACACACGCACACACACACGTACACACACACGTACACACACACACACACACACACACACACACGCACACACACGTACACACACACACACACACACACACACGCACACACACGTACACACACACACACTTCATGCTGTAAACTCTCTCCCTTGTTCACTCATTTTCTCTGTTCCTTTCCCTTCATGTCTCCCTGCTCCTCTTCCTCTACTGGGTAAAGTTAATTAACTTTCAGGGCAAGCTACCATCTGCATGAAAACAACCTTTTTATTGGTTATGATTTTTCTCTCTCTATGATGACACTGCAGCTGTCGGTGCCTCTGTCCCCATCGGTTGGAGCTCTCTCTCTCCGTTTCCTTCCTTATTTTGCACACGTTGATACTGAAGGTTTTTATTTTGTGTGTAATCCTCTTACACAGTTTCATTCTCTTACCCTAGAGGACCGTGTCTATATATCACACACTTTTCAATAGAATTCTCCCCCTCGCTTGTTTTCCTCACAGTCTGTCTGTCACTGATATATTGTCAGAGTGGTTCAATCGTTCTTTCTTTCTCTCACTCTTTTTCTTTCTTTTTAACTAAATCGTTCTCTGTCTCATGTACCTTTCTCTTCCATATTCACTTGCAAAGCGGTAATGCAAGTTCTCAATTCCTGTAATACAAATGACTTTTCTATCCCTGTTACCTTTCTGTCCCCTCTCTTTTTCTCTGTCTCTGTTGTCCTCTCTGTCTTTCTGTCCTCTCTTCTGGGCTGGGGCATGTAGGAGTATATCCGCCAGCAGCTGGAGGAGGAGCAGAGGCAGTTAGAGATCCTCCAGCAACAGCTCTTAGAGGAGCAGGCACTCCTGCTGGTAATGGGGCAAGGGACTCATCATGTGCTCCATCCCCTCCCCACCCACCGCACCCCCAGCCCCCAGCCCTGCCCGCCGTATCCGTGCAGATGGAACCATGCCCGTATCTGTATCCGTGTCAACTCGAGCGTTTCTTCTGGGTTTGTGTAAAGGAGAACATATACTGATAGCTGTGGAGTTTCTGGCACTTCCCATGCCTTTCAGCCACTACATAAATTACACCTGTTCTCTACGTCTATGTAGCTTTACCACTCAGTGCTAAAGCGAAGGTTTGTTATGCTCGTACAGGACTACACGTTTGATGTTACATGTTAGAAGGTATGTGAGCCAAGAACTCTGAGCACTGATAGCACCCTATCTGAGAGAGCGCACCCTCTACATCTGATGCCTCTGTGAACCCTGCATATCTTTCTGTCATGGTTTTTGTTGGTGGAGTTCAGTGCACTGCTTAGTGTGTGTAATATGATCTTTGACCTCACAGGGCATTGTTTGGTTGTTTATTTTTTTCTCTCCCTGTTTTAGTCTCAGTAACACCCATCAACTAGCTAACCTTCCCCTGTCATACAAAACCTACCAAATGTGGATGGTTCTGGCAAGCACTTGCTTCCTCTACGTGAAGCCAAGCACCACGTCTATTCAAATGCTTGACACAGGCAGCTAAATGCATTTGGAGGAATGCTCTAACTGCCCTGGTCAGCAAGCGCAAGCATACAAATGTCCACTATTGGCTACTGCGGTGATTGACAAGGGACATGCCAGAGTTATGCCATTCATCCTCTCCAGAGAACATCCAATTTTGCTCTCTTGGTTTCCCACTCAGACATGGCTATGGAATCACTGGGGCTCAAACCAGCAAACTCACCATGATGGGTCAAATGGTTTTCCGTTGTACCACTGGGGTCCCCATGCATTCCATGTTGCATGCTACTGATCACTGTGCTTAGACATGGGAGCATTCACAAAGTAATAGAATCTCTCTCTTTGTCTCTCTCTCTCTTTTGCGCTCTCTCTCTCTCTCTCTCTCTCTCTCTCTCTCTCTGTGCGCTCTTGTGTGTGTGCGCATGTGTGTAGGAGTATAAGCGCAAGTATACGGAGGAGCAGTTGAGATTGAAGAGGCTGCAGCAGGAAAGAGCCAACCTCACTCCCATTCATCAACAACAACAGCAGCAGCAGGACTCCAGGCTGGGCGAGAAACAGAAGGCTGCCTGTGCCAAAGAGGTGAGCCTGAGGCTTCCTCACCCTGTTCAGGGATGCTTCCAAACTTATTTATCCATGTAGCTGCGATGGATGGCACTCGCAGATCTGGGTTCCAGCACTTGTTTTTACAGATGCCGGGAGATCAAAAACAGATGGTCAACTCAGCTGTGTTTGAATCAAAAAATGGCACTACACTGGGATAGATTGGGAAGAGACTGGAGCTAGACAAATCTTTTTCCACAGAATTGCAGGGGAATCTGGACTGCTGACTTTTCATAAAGCATGTTCTATGTCTATAACAAATCTGTCTATAATGATGATATAATATTTGCATGGGGTTTGAGTGGAAAGAACATAATTTTGATTGAACCTCAAAGCGTCTGATTGTCATACAGGTTTCTGTTTTGTGTATGTGTGTTCTTACATGGCTTGTATCTTTGGGCATGTTGTGTTAACTGCTCTTTTGATCTACCTTTTCCAGGGACCCAACACTAACTCTTCCCCCCAATTCTTGGAACATCAGAGCCTCCCCAAGGCTTACGTCTGCCCCACCCGCCACAGATCTGACTTGAGCCCCATAAACATGCCCAAGTCCACGCAGCGGCTACAGCAGCGCGGCCGAGTTAATGCCCCCAATCGGCCACTTCCCTCCATCAGCATCTCCGGGCAGGACGTTCAGGGCCCCAAGCCCTCAGCCCTGCAGCGCGGCTTGAAATTGCACCACCTGAGCGCCCAGCAGGCAGAGAGGTTACGAGGCCGCAGCCCGGGCCCCCTGCCCTGCAAAGGGGTTAGTCAGGCTATGGAGCGGCATATCAGGACCCGTGCCGCCTCCCACTCGCCCTACCGCAAGAAAGCCGCAGACCAGGATGGGGGTGAGGATGCGAAGCAGTGGGAAGGCATGGGTCTGCAGAGGGCAACCAGCCAGGAGCGTCTGGTGAGCCAAAGGCCCGGGGCCCTGTCTATGTCCACCCCGGAGCATATGTTCCAGAAGCTGAAGCTGAGGGCACCCAGGGAGAAGCGGTCTTACTCTGTGCCCTTTAATAACTCACTGGTCGTGCCCCAGCTGGCCACAGATGGGCCTCAAATTCATCTGAGTTTGGATGAGGAGCAGTATGAAGGCAGTGCGAAGAGCAGGGACAGCAGCCAGGAGCGTGCGATGTCCATGTCCTTTACAGAGCACTTGCTCCGGGAGTCCGGTAACCTCCTAGCTGTGCCCCAGCAGCCCTGGGAAATGGCTCACTTTAACATGAGTTTGGAGGATGAGGAGGAGGACTGTAATCTGTCTTCTCCAGATTTAGATTTCTCTCAATCAGCTCATGGCAGGAATCGTAGGCGCTCTAACTCTATATGTGGACGTGATGCGCTGGGCAACATGCATGATCTTTACGAGTTTAAGAAGACAATCATGAAAAGCAACACTGGTGTCCTGAAGTCTGTGAAGTCTGCAATCCGCTGGCTGGGGTTGTCCCCTCGTGGATCCCCCCGTGGGTCCCCCACTCATAGCCCTTGCTCCTCCAGATCCTCCTCCCCGAGCAGCCCTAAATCCGGCTTGCCCTACGTCTCCCCCAGTTTGAGCATCAACTCTCCCTTCTCATCCTCCCCTTCTACCTGGTCTTCTGAGGATGTCTTTAACCCCTCTTCTCCATGGACCATGAGGCCCGTGGTCCATTAGGATGGAGGTCTTCTGCATACCTACATGTAAATAGATAGCTGTAATTAATTTTTTTACTTATGTAGTCATTTATTTTTTTACTTATGTACTAAAGAACATTTTTAAAAAGATGACGTGCTAACAATGTTTTGCTTAATTTCCAATCATTTGTTGGCTCTAGTGACCCCTTCCCTGGCAAAAGCCTCAGTCTGTTTCCCACACACCGACTAAGACTGGTCCCAGACTAAGCAGTACAATCTATTACTAACAGTGCACTTCAGGCTTGATCACAAACCCAGCACTGCATAAACATCAGATCAGCCTTTGGGCTAAGAATTGGCGTCAGAAATTGCTATTGTGTTCTCATGTAGTGTAATGTAGCAAAGAAGTGTAGTATTTTTTTTTAACATAATAGTAGCCCTTCACAAAATGGCCATCCAGCACGAAATGGTTACCCCTCAGACACTCCCCCAAGACCTCGTCCCATGTCTGGCCCTTTAATCCTGAACTTGATGTCCCTCTACCCACACGGCCTGGGAGAGCTGAGCGTCTGAGCGTAAGCCCATCTCAGTTACTTTTTTGCTGGATGTCTGCTGGGTGCTGCTGGACTTTTGGTGGTGGACCTTCCTTACTATCATTGTCAGCTGGTGACTTGCAGGCCTGTGTTTAGAAAGACTTTCCTGCTGTTAGACTAATGCTGTAGGCTACGCTGTAGTTCAGTATAATTCACGAGTGCCCAAGCTTGCTGTGCCATTTGGGATGTGAATTCTCTGTTCACAAATGCTTTGGTGTCTGGGATTCTTCTCTTTCTGAAGTGTCAATCAACGCCAAGTCATCTAATCATTCCCATTAAATATTCCTTAACCAGTGTATTTGAGCTTAAAGGTTTTTATTGAATAGTGTCATTCAGTGGTTTGCTAGTATAAGATGGAGTCTCTCTTCATAATCACTTCTTAACACTGCTTTTTAAAAAAAAAAATTAACAGAGCTCTCTCTCTCTCCCTTTTACCAATAGCGGCTAAAAAATGGGACTTCTGTAGATTTTAAGTCGATCAACCTTTCTGTGCCAAGCTTCTAGGGCTTTGATGGAGGATGTGTTACTGCACTTGGTTATCAGTGAAAGAAATATATAAAGGGACAGACACAGACAGACAGACAGACAGAGACACACACAGAATGAAGGGAGATTAAGATAACCAATACACATACGCATGAACTTGCAAACCTTACACTCCTGAACACAACTGTTATTTATAGAAAGACATTTTTTTAAACACAGCTATTATATCCTAGGTTGCCAGTTCACTTCTCTGAATTCCTCAAGAGTGCATAAACATATTCTCCATTACGCCACCTGGAGTGCAGAGTTCCTTTACCTCCATCATCAGGAGTCTGTCCTCCTGCCGAGCTGTAGGTGGCGGCTCTCTCTGGTTCTGATGAGGCCTGTGTTGTGGTTCCCAGGTGAACCTGCAGAGCTCGCAGGCCCTGCGGCACAAAGCCACTAACCGTATTTCTGACCCGGCCCTGCCCTCCCACGCTGACTCCTTTATCAGTCATGGTCTGCAAGGAGCCCGTATCCCCACCCTGCACAGGCCCACGGATCCGCAGGTACACCTCCCCGCACCTTGTCCCCACACTTCACTACACCTGCAGCAGGAAGGAAGTCATGCGGTCGCTAGCCACTTCACCAGAAACACCTTGCTGTCTGTTAGCATGCACAAGGCACAATACACTGTTCTCAAGTCCTTCATCACAGAATTACTGTTGGCTGGTTATTTTCAGGGTGGCAGACTACTATATGACACAGACACATCAGACACATGTAAACACTGCTGTGTGGAGAACAGGGTAGAGAGAGACAGAGACAGAGACACTCTGCTGACAGAGTGGGTGTGGCAACCCTACAGGGAGATACTGTACACCTGCTGCATACATAACACAAGTATAGCAACCAAAGCTGTTGGTAAATGTATGATATATCACATTCTATAGTATCTCAGTTGAGTTGTTATGTGCACGGATGAGACCAGGGCCACAGGAAGGTATGGGCATGATTGTATGGGACAATTACTGAGGGCTAAGAAGTGGTATAAAACAAGCAGCTACAACTGTTTGAACAGAAAGACAGAGAGATCCTATGACTCTCCAGATTACAATAGAAACACAAGGAGAATCATGATACAGTACGCAGTAGCAAGGCATGTGCAAAAGTCTAGGCTATTTATAGTGCTATTTATTATAATTTTACTGAGGTGGGGAACAGTGACACTAGTCCTGTCTCCAGTAAATTGGGATTAGGAGACAAGGTCCTGACAAGGTAAACCTAAAATGCTTACCCCTATCCTCTCAGCTGGCCCACCGCTTGGCTAGGAAGTCTTGCAGTTCCTCCCTGATGGGTTCTCCATTTGTGAATGAGCAGTCTAAGGTTGTGGCAGCCTTCCAGGAGCCTTGCAAGTTGCCCCAGCGGAGCTTGAACTGCATGTCCAAGACACGTCCTGTGCCTGTTCCCCCTTCTGGTTATGAGGAGAAGGTTGACCACAGCACCCCCTGGCTGGTGGAGGGATATGTCACACCCAAGGTCAGCACTAAAGCACACACAGATGCTCCAGAGGGAAAACTCTTTGGAGAATTTGTCAGAATATAAGTCAGGCCAGAGATCCCAAACCACAGCCATGGAGAACCACTCCACTCCTCTTGACATCATGATTTAGCTAGCTTATCACCAATCACTCTTTTGAGTTACTTCAGATTGTTATAATTGAGAAAACAATTTCAGCACTTTTATTTCCATACCCCTCAAATATACTTGGTCACGCTTAGCGGAACTAGCCCGGATGTTCAGGATCACGTACAACATAAAGCACATATGTTTCTGCTCTCTTTTTGGCATGTGGATGTCTGTGCTCTGGTTGATATGTGGATGTCCGTGCTCTCTTTGACATGTGCATGGCTGTGCTCTCATGTGAAGCTGTGCAATGCTGCCCAGGTGACCCGGCCAGCCACCTCCATCTCCACGGCTGTGCCGAGGAAGAGCTCTCCCGGAGACGGAACAAGCAGAGGTGGCGAGCTTGTGCCTCGGACATCCTCTCAGCTCCCTCTCGTAAGGTCAGTCCCCACACTGCTGCCCTGCTGGACATTCAGTATGAGACAGACTCAATGCAGCAATAATAATCCACAGACTAGAATCTGCAACACTACGTTATTTTACTAGAGTCTGCATCTTCTCTGTAATCATGGTATGCACAAACCAACAAATAATGGAAAGGAAACAAATCAGTTGAGGACTGAAATCTCTGATCAACAACATATATTGTTTAGTGTGTGTTGTATACCCCTGTTGAACGTGTGGTGTAATATGGGCCCTGTCTCACAGTAGTTCACACCTGAGTGGTACAGAGCTGTCCCTGAACATGACTTTGCAGAGGAGCAGCAGTTCCAGCTCCTCCACCTCCACCTCCAGCACACCAAGCTCCCAGGAAGAGTCTTGCCCAGGTACTAACAAGATGAACCATGCCACAGGTGTGTGTGTGTGTGTGTGTGTGTGTGTGTGTGTGTGTGTGTGTGTGTGTGTGTGTGTGTGTGTGTGGTCTGGAAGCAGCACACCCATCTTCCTACATCTCTGCCTCTGCCTGCCTCTTAGCACTATTATTGTTGCCTATTGAGGTATTGTGTCATTGTGTCCCTGTGATTTTGTTGTCTAGGTCCTGCTAAAATGGAGGGCTCTCCGTTGGTGTGTCAGGAAGCCCCGAAACCCCAACAGGAAGAAAGGCAGGAGAGGAGCAGGATGAGCTGCCCTATGGTGAGCAGGAGCCTCGCTCCTCACAGGGCACCCACACATGCTAACATGGCTAACAAAGTATTAGCTGATCCCTACTCTCATTAAGTGTTCACAATATTCTTTCAGTAAGTATTCAGTTGTTGTTAGCCCTGCTAGAAGTATCCCTATGAAATTTTCCTTGGGTTTCTCACTCTTGCATTTTTACAAATAATTTTTTAAGGCTTCGTGTCCCTTTAAGGTTGAGTTGTGAATTCCAGTCACACTTTCAAATGCAAACCCCTGCAGGCTTGGAGTGTTTCTCTGGGTCTCACACACACAAAGCCCTATGTACTTATTATGCCTCAGCTCTCCTCTCCAACTGCAGAGAGGCCTGAGAGTGTTAGCTGCGTCTTAACTGCCCATATGAGTAGTGAGAGGCGGCGCGGCCCGTGGGAAGCAGGGCTAGCCTGTCCATTTACAAGGGGCGGGGGCATGTAAGCAGAATGACAGCTGCGGAATAAGGTTGACATTTTGGGAGCTGTAATCTTGACTATGCTCTCTCTCCTCTATGTGTGAAAGAGAGCAAGAGAGAGAGAAACAGACAGAGAGAAAACATTCTCTGATCATGGACACCACTCTGAGCCCTCCAGCAGAGGAGGGAGTGTAGATAATCATGTTTTCTGTCTCATTGGGTTTTCTTTTGCGCTGGTTTGGCTGTGAAAGCGAAAGGCTGTTTCTCCTGAGTTCAGTTGCTAACTGCAACGAGAAAGAGAAGCCTGCTGAGCCCTGATTAGGGTTTGACAGAAGAGCTGTTGTCATGTTTAGCTGACTGACCTACTCTGTTCTAACCTTCTATCCCTGTCTCTCTCTCTCTCTCTCTCTCTCTCTCTCTCTCTCTCTCTCTCTCTCTCTCTCTCTCTCTCTCTCTCTCTCTCTCTCTCTCTCTCTCTCTCTGCGTCTGATGGCCGGGTGGTGAGATTGCTTGGCACAGTGTTGTGGCTCTTTGTGACCGCTGGCTTCAGTAGCAAGCCTGGCCTGAGAAACGTCCTCATTCACCTCCAAACTTTCTCACCAACCTAAATTGCTGCTGGCTTTGTCGTACACACACACACACACACACACGCACACACACGCGCAAACACACACACACGCGCACACACATTACACAGCTTCCAGCTTCTTTGTGCCAGCTTGTTTGGAACATCACTGTTTCCACAGTAGCTGAGGTTCAGGAAGGGGAGAAATATCCCATCTCTCTATAAGATCTGGGGCCCTGGTGCTGTGAAGACATGATCACCCTCTACAGGCGACCCTCAGAAGAGGAAGTGTTACATCTGTTATTCATTTTGAAATATTTTTATTGACAAGTGCTTCTGTGAATTCAGTTCACCATTTCAGTTTGCCAGTGAAAACCAGTAAATGAAGTACTGCTTAATGCATCATATCTGTGGGAACATGAAGGAAGTCAGGTGTTCAGATGGCTAGTATCAGCCCCTATAAGAGCTGTTTATCATGCTGTGTTCTTCTCCGAGCTGAAGTCAGCTGTGCTGTATCCTCTTGTGAACCACATCCACTGCATTTATGATCTACAGTTCCTCATCTGTGTATTTACAACTCCCACCCCCCACCCTTTCCCCACAGGATCTGACTGCTTTAGCCAAAGAAGTGCACGAGTTGCGAGTAGATGAGCTAAACAGGCCCCCAACCAAAGCTACAGACTATTCTTCCTCTAGTGAGGAGTGGGAGAGCAGTGAGGATGAGGATGGTGAAAATGTGGGCCATAATGGAACTGTGCCAGTCAGTGACATCCCTAGGATCATGTGAGCACACGTGCATACACACATGTGCACACAGGCACGTGTGCACACAAACACACACACACACACACAGAGAGACAGTACAGTGCATTAATTAGTTTCTATTCTTTTTTTCATTAAGAGCTTGGTACATTAGCAATTTGCATGTAGTTGCATATTACCATATGTACTGTCATGTCTCTGTACCTATAATTTTTATGTTTATGACTGTGTATGTTCAGGCCATCTATGCAGGGTGAGTCTTACTCCATCAACAGTGATGACTCCTACACTGGTGATTCTAAACTTCACACGTTGGTCACAAGGCAGGTGAGACTGGCTTTCAACACATTGTGTTGACATCAACCATTCATGCTTCCCACAGAATCATTTCCAATTTTCACTGTGGTTTCTTGTATTTGAAAGTTGAGCACTAACTTTCTAAAACTAAATGCCAAGAAAACTGAATTTATGACCATGGATACCAAATCTCCTATCTCAGCCTACCATGAACACGTACTTTTTGTTGATGATATTCCAGTCAGTCCTACTGCAGTTGTCCAAAACATTGGTGTCTTCTGTAACGCTGTGTTACCTTTGACCAACATATTAAATCTCTGACTGAGATTGGATTTTTCCATATTCCCAACATTACTGTATTCCATCCTATGCTTTCCTTTCTAAGATCCTGATCCTGGTGCATGGCTTAAAGTTGCTGCAACTCTCTGTTCTGTGGTTTACCTTCTAAAACTCTCTGCTCTCTCCAGTATATTCACAATTCTGCAGCCAGACTCCTAATACCCAATAAGAAATCTGCCCACATTAGCCCTATTTCTTAACCAGTTACAAGGGCATGTGCGCTATTCAATTCTGCTGGTAGCTTTCAAAGCCCTGCATGGCCTTGCTCTGACCTATCCAAGGTCACCAAGGTCCACTGATTGTGGTCTGCTAGCTGTCCCTAGATTCAGGCTGTGCACTGTGGGTGCTACTGTTGCTCCCCTACCCTCTGAAACTCTTTACCTACAGCTATTTGTATTTTCAGCTCTCTTTCTATCTACAAAGCCCATATTTAAAAAAGCTTTTCACAAAACACTTTCTCTCCCTCAGAACTACTACTTAGACTTAGGTTTAGGTTAGGTTTTTTGGTTTGTTTTGTTTTTGTTTTTTTCTGAAATTTGAAAATTATAAAGCAACCTTGAGTATATTAAATTATTATTGTTGTTGTTGTTGTTGTTGTTAATAATAATAATAATAATAATATTGTTATCATACTTCACTGATTCAATTCATTTCAATTCCATTACATTTAAGATAGCAAGTAGTGCCAAAACATAGAAAATACAATTTTAAGACAGAAAAAATAAAGAAAAAATCTATCTGCCTCTCTCTCTCTCTCTCTCTCTCTCTCTCTCTCTCTCTCTCTCTCTCTCTCTCTCTCTCTCTCTCTCGCTCTCTCTCTGTCTCAGGCTGATGAGCCAACTTCCCCAGCCCATGGTGAGAGTAATGGGTTTGTGGGTCAGGGGAACCTGCCAGACCTGGTGCAGCAGAGCCACTCCCCAACTGAACCTCAACTTCCAGACCTCCAAGCCCAGGAGTTGAGCTCCAAAGAGGAGGTATGCAGCTCCTCCCTCTCGACATCCTACACAGCACTTTAATTTTCTGTATTGACTATTCACTGATTTGGATACTGATTTGGTTGGTGTTTGGCAGTATGGACTGAGTGGTACAGCCAAAGCCTCCTTCACACCAGTTGCAGACCCTTGTGTGCATCAGATCTCCCCCACACATGACGATGAGACCTCAGAAGGAGGTACACACCTGCACATCACATCGGTGCACACAACTTATTCAGAGAAGGATAACACAAATTCTTTATACTTAACACCTGTCACTAACAGCCTGTAACAGTACATTACAGCCTATATAGTAGAGTTGTAACATTGTATATAAAGTAACAATGTGTAATGCTGTGTATCCATGTGTAGGTAACAGCTGTAGTGTTGTGTAATAATATATAACAGTGTCATAGTACTAACAGAACTGTCTGTAACAGGGTTGTAACAATATTAAATGGTGTAATATACTGTTACAATGTCAAAAAGGCTTAACAGTGTAACAACATGTGATAGGCTTGAAACAGTATTGGAACACATGGTGACATTTTTAACAGTGTACAGCGTGAAACAGTGTATGTACTTGGCCTCCCTTGCAGCCCTGTTTGCTAATGAGTTCCTGCATCAGGAGCAGGCCAAACTCAGTGAGGCGCGTAAGATCTCTGTGGTGAACGTCAATCCCTCCAACACCAGAACCCACAGCGATACACCGGAGATCCGCAAGTACAAGAAACGCTTCAACTCTGAGATCCTGTGTGCTGCTCTGTGGGGTAAGTCACCTTCTCTCTATCTCTCTTTCTCATTTCTAATGCACTTCATAAGCGTGCATGTTGATCATTTGATTTCTAATGGGTTGATTCTGGCTTATAGAACAACCTTTGATGTCTCTGTGTTTGCGTATGTGTTCGCTCAGGTGTGAATCTACTGGTGGGCACGGAAAATGGCCTGATGTTGTTGGACCGGAGTGGGCAGGGAAAGGTGTACAACCTCATCACCCGGCGCCGCTTCCTGCAGATGGATGTGTTGGAGGGCCTCAACGTGCTTGTCACCATCTCAGGTGGGTCTGGTTCCTCTAACCTCCACCATCTTTGGTGGGTCTGATTACTCTAACCTCCACCATCTCAGGTGGGTCTGACTACAGTATATGCCTGAAATGATCAAGATAGTGTTGCTATCCTCGCCGAATCTTCATTGCTAACTGACTACACCAATTTCTAATAGATTTTTACTTTTCTGTTGTGAAACCCATGAGCCACAGCCTTAACAGTACCTCTGATTGTAACTATACATCCTTGGGTTTGACATGACACTTGCTGCCTGTGTGTCTCTGCAGGTAAGAACAACAAGCTGCGTGTGTACTACCTGTCCTGGCTAAGGAACAGGATATTACACAACGACCCCGAGGTGGAGAAGAAGCAAGGTTGGATCACTGTGGGGGAGCACGACGGCTGTATGCATTACAAAGTCGGTAAGTACCCCTTCAGCTATAACTACCTTAGACCAATGTTTTCTATTTCTTGGGACATTTCCTATCATTCACACCAGTGTGATGATGAACAAAGACCTTCCATTCTGCAGATTTTCACTGGTCTAACACAGATATTTCAGTGCATCTACTAGATACTAAGGTCTTCACTAGTTAAGTCAGGATGGTTAGAGAAGGAACCTTCAACCTGGGCAGGGCTGTGACCCTCCATTACTAGATCAGAGTATTTAACAGGATTTTAAACTCTTAGCTGAACCTTAGAACCCAGACTGATGTCCAAAGCCCTCCAGTGTGGTGGGAGCTCTGAGCTCTATCAGAATTAAGCTGTCAGGTTAGGAAGGGATTGTCTAAGACAGGGGCTGGCAATAAGAACTCTGTTACAGTCCTAAATATCAGGATACTACAAACTGAGCTGCAGATAACAATTTTTTTTTTTTTTTTTTCAGTGAAATATGAGAGGATCAAATTCCTGGTGATTGCATTGAAGAACTCGGTTGAAATTTACGCCTGGGCTCCCAAGCCGTACCATAAATTTATGGCTTTCAAGGTATAAGGCATAGCAAAGATTTGCATATAATAAATTTACTTTCAGTGTTTCGGCAAGTCTTTACATTAGCATAGGTAAAATATAAAATCTCTCTCTCTCTTTCTCCATCCCTCCCTCCATTCCTTCTTCCATGTAGTCATTTACAGAGCTGCAGCACAGACCTCAGTTGGTGGATCTGACTGTGGAGGAAGGTCAAAGGTTAAAGGTGATCTACGGCTCCAATGTGGGCTTTCATGCCATTGACGTGGACTCTGGAAATCCCCATGACATCTATATCCCATCCCATGTAAGACATTTGGATGGAATATCAATCACATCACATACATTCAGTAAGAGAAAGCACACGTTTCACAATCCTTTTAGCACAATGGAGGGAGAGAATAATAAGAATTGAACAAAAAACCACAGACCCATAAAAGAGAGTATCTGGAACTATTTTGATAGTTAAAATCAAACTGCGTACAGAATGGTGTATAGATTATATTATCAGCACAATTAACATAGTAAGCCACTCCCAGAACCAGGGTTGAAGGCGATTCTGCCCACTGCTCAAGTAATAATTTGTGAGCTGGGTAGGAGTGTTAGTCTGGAGTATTAATCTTGTACACAGCAGTACCTGAATGAGCATAAGTGTGAATCTCACTGCCCTGTAAAAAGGCATATGTACAATAGCTCTGTGTTTCACTGTTCTTAAAACAGTGAGGGAGATGGGTTGTGTGCCAGCTTCCTTAGCCTTGGTGAACAAGATCTGTTCTTTTTTCTGCTCACACACATACAGTAACAGACACACACACAAGCACACACACAGGGGCCCTCTAGTGGAGCCTGTAGCCACTGAGCTTGCTTGCTCATTCTCTTTCTATCTCTCTCTTGCTCTCTATCTGTGTGTCTCTCTCTCCCTCTGTCTGTCTTTCTCTGTCTCTCTTGCTCTGTTTGCCTCTGTGTAGATCCAGAGCAGGGTGTCTCCTCACGCTATTGTGGTATTGCCTAAAACAGAAGGGATGGAGATCCTATTGTGTTATGAGAACGAGGGCGTTTATGTCAACACACGGGGCAGGATCACAAAGGACGTGGTGCTGCAGTGGGGAGAGATGCCCACCTCTGTTGGTAAGCCCCACCCACGCACCCATTTCTGTTGGTAATCCATGCTCTCACACACCAGTCTCTGTTGGTAAACCTCACCCACACAGTGCACACTTGGCCGACTGGACTGAGATAGAAAACATATTTAGCAGGTCACAATAATATGTCCTTGGAGTTTCAAATGGGTGATTACATAGACAAATAAATGTCTCCAATAATACAAGATTTTCCAATAATGTCCCCAATAATACAAACATTTAGAACCCTATATAATACTATTATATTTTATGTACCCTTAGAAGTCTGAACATGATTTTCACATATTTGCCTTGTCTTATGTCATTGGTCACTAACCCTCCTTGAGACTGACCTACTTGCAAAGTAGGCTAGCTCATTAGGGTGTGTGAGTGTGTGTGTATGTGTGTGTGTGTGTGTGTGGTTGGACGTTCACTGTCCCCTACCAAATTTCTACTGTCCCGAACAAATCTTTGTATTTTAAAATGTTATTTACATATAAATAAGAACACATAAGCTAATATATTTAGTTAAGGTCTTTTATCGTTAAAATAAGTGTACATTCTCACCAAATACTTTCACTTGTTTTCTTTTTGTTGTAAATAAGCAAAAATTTCATAACAAACATCTTTCTCTTTAATTTTGTTTTGACTGGATGCATGTATGGATAAGACCATTTTTGCATTACAAGCGGTTAAATATGCAAATGAGTTTGGCATAGATTAAGTTGTTAACACATTGTGCCCCCCCCCCCAACATGAACTGGCCCAACCAGGCAAGTGATTTTTCAGGCAAGTGATTTTTCTGTTGTCCCGACGTCAAGTTTTATTTTCTCTGGGCATTCGGGCAATTATTATTGTTGAATCCTTAGCCACACTTTTCGTTTTCTGTTTGTGCAGCTGAATGGTGCTAGATTGGGCCACAGTAAAGAGGAGCGAGTGTCTGATAACAGTAACCGCTCCCCCATGTGGCCTGTAACAGTAAAGAGGACTGAGTGTTTGGTAACAGTAACTGCTCCCCAATGTCCCATGAGGCCTGTAACAGTAAAGAGGAGCGAGTGTTTGGTAACAGTAACTGCTCTCCCATGTAGCCTGTAACAGTAAAGAGGACTGAGTGTTTGGTAACAGTAACTGCTCCCCAATGTCCCATGTGGCCTGTAACAGTAAAGAGGAGCGAGTGTTTGGTAAAAGTAACCGCTCCCCCATGTGGCCTGTGCTTTGTGGAAGGAGATGAATGAGGTTCACCAAAGGTATAATAGTATTTGAACTGTCTATCAACTCTTTTCATGCTATGAAAGTTGTGAGCGTGTGTGTGTGTGTGTGTGTGTGTGTGTGTGTGTGTGTGTGTTGGCTGTAACACTTGTTTGTGGCACTGGAGGACAGGATTATTCATTTTGGAATTGTCTCTCTGGACCTGGTGCTAATCAGCAGGCACATTACTGTTTAGTGGTTGCCATTACTCACTAACAGATCGCTGAACACGAGAGTGAATGAGTAGAATCACTTTAGCTACTTTGTGCTGTGATTTGTGTTAGGACTGTGCAATATATCTTAAAAATATTATTACTGTGATACTTATTATATCACTACAATTCACATCTGAAGACATTTGTAATATTGCAGTGCTTTCATGCTTCGCCTGCTGCAGTTCTGTGGTTCCATTTTCTTAGTAGTCTGCATTTAGTGTCGTTTAGCGCTCATGAAATAAGTTCTTTAAACCATAACATGCTAATCCTTAATTAGCATTGTCCTTTATATCTTAATGTGATGAGGTCTGTTCCAAGTTTTTCTTGAATGTGAGAAAGAAAAGGTATATACACTATGTGTGCATATATGTATTTGATATATGGTATATATACACCGCGTTCCGAATTATTATGCAAATGCAATTTTTATCTGATTTTCCTAAATGTTCAATGCAAATGACAGTCAATATAATTTTCAAGTCAGCAACTGTTAGAGTATAAATCTAATTTTATTGAATAAACCTCCCAATGATAACAGTATTTTTTTCAAAAATAAAATAACTCAAAATGCACTGTTCCAAATTATTATACACAACAGAGTTTCAAAACATTTTATAGGTTGTAAAGAACTGAAAATGGTTCATTTGTTGAATTTGCAGCATTAAGAGGTCACATTTACTGAAATCAAAAGCTATTTCAATAAAAAACATCTTAACAGGCCAAGTTACATGTTAACATAAGATCCCTTCTTTGATATCAGCTTCACAATTCTTGCATCCATTGAACTTGTGAGTTTTTGGAGAGTTTCTACTTGAATTTCTTTGCAGTATGTCAGAATAGCCTCCCGGAGCTGTTGTTTTGATGTGAACTGCCTCCCACCCTCATAGATCTTTTGCTTGAGGATACTCCAAAGGTTCTCAATAGGGTTGAGGTCAGGGGAGGATGGTGGCCATACCATGAGTTTCTCTCATTTTATGCCCATAGCAGCCAATGACACAGAGGTATTCTTTGCAGCATGAGATGATGCATTGTCATGCATGAAGATTATTTTGCTACGGAAGGTATGGTTCTTCCTTTTGTACCATGGAAGAAAATGGTCAGTCATAAACTCTATATACTTTGCCAAGGTCATTTTCACACCTTCAGGGATCCTAAAGGGGGCTACCAGCTCACTCCCCATGATTCCGGCCCAAAACATGACTCCGCCAGCTCCTTGCTGATGTCGCAGCCTTGTTGGGACATGGTGGCCATCCACCAACCATCCACTACTCCATCCATGTGGACCATCCAGGGTTGCATGGCACTCATCAATAAACAAAACTGTTTGAAAATTAGTCTTCATGTATGTCTGGGCCCACTGCAACCGTTTCTACTTGTGAGCACTAGTTAGGGGTGGCCGAATAGTAGGTTTATGCACAACTGCAAGCCCCTAGAGGATCCTACACCTTGAGGTTCTCAGGACTCCAGAGGCACCAGCAGCTTCAAATACCTGTTTGCTGCTTTGTAATAGCATTTTAGCAGCTGCTCTCTTAATCCAATGAATTTGTCTTGCAGAAACCTTCCTCATTATGCCTTTATCTGCACGAACCCATCTGTGCTCTGAATCAGCCACAAATCTCTTCACAGTCTGATGATCACGCTTACGTTTTTGTGAAAAATCTAATGTTTTCATACTTTGTCCAAAGCACTGCCCTATTTGACACTTTTTGGCAGCAGAGAGATTCTTTTTCTTTCCCATATTGCTTGAAACCTGTGGCCTGCTTAATAATGTGAAACATCCTTCTTAAGTAGTTTTCATCTTAATTGGGCTCACCTAATTATCTAATTATCACAGGTGTGTGAGATTGATTTCAGTGATCCAAAGAGCCCTGAGCCACAATACCATCCATGAGTTTAATTGAAAAACAAAAAGTTAAATCTTTATGACACTTAAATCCAATATATATATATATATATATATATATATATATATATATATATATATATATATGTATGAGCTCCACTTAATTTAATAAGTGTCACAGCCGGTTACAGGTCCTAAACAGGTTGTTTTATTATGCATGTGCTTTTTTTCAGCCTACATCCACTCCAACCAGATCATGGGCTGGGGAGAGAAAGCCATAGAGATCCGTTCTGTGGAAACGGGTCACCTGGATGGGGTCTTCATGCACAAGCGAGCCCAGAGGCTTAAATTCCTGTGTGAAAGGAACGACAAGGTAAGTGCTCTTCTACACAACTGAGATCTTTAAAAGTGAGGTGCCTGAACTTTCCCTGCGAGAGAACTTTCTCTGTGACAGTGGCATTTCGCCCCTCCTCCCCGTGCAGGTGTTCTTCACCTCTGTGCACTCGGGCGGAAGCAGCCAGGTCTTCTTCATGACATTGAACAGGACCTCCATGATGAACTGGTGAAGCCTCTCAATTGCTGCTGCGTCAGAGCCTTATCTCCTTTTAACACTGCACCTGTGAACTCTTTCTCCATTCAAACTGAGCTCAGAAACAGGCCAGCGCTCCCTTGAGCAGAGAGGGGTCCCAGAGCTGCAGATTTAAGCCAGCAGTATGTGGACTCACAGCGCTGCCACAACATGCTCCTGGAACCTGTGAAGTCACTTTTCTGACCTATTTGACAGTTCTATCCATTGTTTGCATGATTGTAATATTGGGCAATTTTAAAGTAAAAAAACTATATGCAGATAACTGATCAAAATTTAGACTGATGGTCTAGGCTCATAAACAGTAACTGTTTAGAGATCACCTTTTTTTTTACATCTGCGATGTAAGTTTTGCCCACTATTTTTAAATAATTTTTCAAACTTGTATATGGAAAAACAGGTCTTGCTCTGGTGCTTATTTGACATACTGTCAACTATCAAAAGTACTGTCTTGCAGAGTCTGAATCTCTCTTTACATCAGCCAAACATCAAATGGATTATGGATTGATTTAAGGTTAGTTTAGGGACATTTGCTGTGGATTCAGGCGTTTACATTGCAGGCACACAAGGATGGAGGCTAATTCCACTTACTATACCTCAATTTATTTTCCCTTCTTCCAGTTTTGCTTCTATCCTCATAATTCTGAAGTTGTAAGTGGGGTGAGGGCAGAGTCACAGATCTGTGAAATAAGGTGCCAGCAGTTCCTCACGAAAGGTCTTCATCACTGCCTGCGTACATGTGAACACTCAGGCCTGTCAGGCATCTCTGAAGGAGCCTTTGAGGATTTCTGAATAGTGCCTAGCACAATCTAAACTTGAAAAGTGGATAATGCTCCATTATTTATCAGTAGTGTTGCCACAAATATGAGATCATCACTGAAATTATTTCTCAACACTGATGTTTTTATTTTAGATTTGCCCTTGTTTTTTAATAAATGTACATATATAGTAATATTTTAATAGGAACATCCGGTACAATACCACATTACAATATTAAATTATAAACTGGGGGCCAAAACATTGCAGGAAAGGGAGTGCATTCTTGATCTTAATGTTTTAAAATAAATATATTTGTGATGGATCATAATTTGCAGATGAATATATATACTAATCAGTACCAAATGGCAATGTTTTTTTATGAAGAAGCTGTCATTTTGTGTAAGATGATTAAGAAAAAAAAAAAAAACTGGTACCAACTTGAGTTAAATGTTTGAAACTACATAAATCACACTTAGCTGATGGGTCAGTGTGTTCAGTATATGTCAAAGCAACAATGAAAACACGTTCACTGTTCACAGATTTTCTTTCATGAGATTTTCAAGGATGATTTTAAAAACAAGATGAACTACTCTGACACTCCTGTGGTACTCAGTTACTGATTTAATGTTGAACACTGTTTCATAACAATTCAATTGATTTTAAACATAATTTTACCAGTAGCTCCTTTATATAAACATATTATTCTTGCATCACACTTAATTTTTTTAATACTTCAGAGAGGCATCATTTAAATGCATAGGTTCTTACAGAGGTCACTTGTAATTTGCACGATATATATATAGAGAGAGAGATTAGGGCTTACATAGCTAAGGATGTTTTAATTAAGCGAGGACGGAACAAAGCTTTCAGCAATAACGAGTCTGCTTTTGTGGTAGAAACACTGTGGGCCAGTGCAGGGTTCAAGATCACTCACCTCACTGTGCTAATTTTATTGCCATTGACACTTTGACACCAGAACTACTGTTTATGCTTCCTATGCTATTTGAGTTCTTTTATTACTCTGTGTAACTCTTGTAATTCTTATTGTAAAATTATTCTTTTTTGTTATTAATTTGAAGAAATGAGAAAATAAATGAAACTAGTATCTTTTCTACAGTTGTATGTTGTTGGAGAGCTTTTATGGTACACACAGACACACACACAGACTGTAACGAATGCCCAAGTGCTGAATGGCGTGAAGCAGGATGCACAGACTTCCTTGACATGGACGAACATTTAATGGAAACATAAAGATGACGGCACCCACGTGTTACATCCTATGAACGCAACATAGTTAACACTGAACAAACACGATAAACCCGGTTGCATTTAACAACAAGAACATTTAACATGAACATTAACACTTTACGTCAACAATAACCAACAACACTGCACACAATGACAAGAGTTTAAATACACAAAAGACTAACACAATCCAGGTGTGTGCAGGTGTGGCTACAAACATGATCCTCCCACTGCACGTGACGGGCCAAACCACGTGACTCGCGGAGGGCAAGCGTTCCGTGACACACACACATAAATCAACTCAAACACAATTTGTGCACCAGTGTTGCTTAACAGACAATATCTATCTATCTATCTATCTATCTATCTATCTATCTATCTACCTATCTCTTGCTTGCTATAAAAAGGTTCCGCATGTGTGCGTGCGCATGTGTGAGACAGAACAGCTTGTTCAGGAGATTCTCTTAGAATCTTAAATAGTCATCTCTTGGAGAATGACCCTCAGACTTTACTCTTGACCAGAGCTGTAACTGGGCATGTTTACCCAGTCCTGCCTTTAGCATGATATGAAATTGAGTGAGCATTATTGACATGCTTTGTATCCTAGATTATTTACTTTAAAAGTGTCCCACTTGTTGAAATACTCCACCACAGCACTTGTTTGTTAGTACACAAACCAACAAAGAATGAATTCCTGTTATGTTGGCAGAGAAGATGAAAAGGATTCATTGGGGGTTTATTTGTGGTCGGCTAAATGGGGAGTGGGAATTTTACTGCAATGTGGGGAAAATTGATCTAGCCATAAGGTAGTGTTCAATGTGCAGATGTCCTAGTGTCCTGTGTGTGACCATGTGTTGATCATTTACCTGTTGAAAAAAACGCCAGAGAACCTTAGAGCTTTATTTGCTGCAGCAAGGAGTTTGTCACTTGCTTTTGCCGACATGGAGAAGGTAAATTCATGTTTTTTATGTATTACTGATTTCGGAATTAATACAGAAGAAAACAGTTTATAGATATTTGAATTTTGCAGAAAGATTTTAGCAAAATCATTGCATGGATGTGTTTCTACATGTGTCGTTTTTGATTATGATAAGCCACATTTTTTGGGTAGCATATTCTGACACTTGATAACTTAGCACTGACTTAATCATCGAACCTTTGTCATATGGTTCCAGGACAGGACAGCACTTACACTGCTTAATATTTTGTATGGCTTAATATTTTCCTCCCCACCACACTAGGCTGATCATGTCAGCTAATTATCAAGCCATTAATTTGCTGACTGAGGGAAAAGGACAGAAAAACTTTCAAATGTACTATGTAGCTTTTCTAATTTAGATTGTGGAGGTGCCACCATATTAAGGTATTATTCACTTTTTAAAATTATTATTAACAACAACAACAATATGACATTTTTCAGAGTATTGCTCTGAATTTTGCAGATTATGTCACAGTGGTATATTGATGTGTACAATGCCAGTGAGTTGCTGTGCCCATGTGTATGGATATGGTTTTGTTGGGTACTGAAGCTGGTCGGCTCCTGTTGTGTTTGATTCATACAACAGCTCACTGGTACTCTGGTGTTGGCTGTGTTCACTGCTGTGCTGGGCTCCCTCCAGTATGGCTATAGTCTGGGCGTCATCAATGCCCCACAAAAGGTCAGCCATCACCCTCCACACAATGTATTACTACAACCTGATTTCAGTTTATGATAAAAGAATAACATACTGATTTTCATCTAGAAGCAATGTTTAAGGTGCAGAATGACTCTAATCTGTACCTTAGATCCTCTGTTCGCAGAGGTAATTGCCTGAGGTTTATCTTCTCTCAAACCAACAGTGCTAGTCTCAGAAAACAAATATGTCATCAGCTTTAAGTGCCATAGAAATGTTACTTCTTTGTCATAGGTCATTTTAGGACACTATGCACGTTCGCTTGGATTTCACAATTTGTCTACCAGCCTGCCAAAACAGCCAGAGTCTTCATCCATGCTGACCATGTACTGGGCCTTATCTGTGGCCATGTTCCCCGTTGGTGGCATCCTATCCTCCTTCTTGGTGGGATTTGTGGCCGACTTCAGAGGAAGGTTAAGTAAAATACAACAACAACAACATCAATAAATAAGGACCCTGTGTTCTACTGCTCTGCACATGCTCTTCTTGTGCTTTAGGTTTGTGCTTTGGGCTTGTTCTTTAGGTTTGTAATTTGGGCTTGTGCTTTAGGTCTGTGTTTTGGGCTTGTGCTTTAGGCTTGTGCTTTGGGATTGTGCTTTAGGTTTGCTTATTGCTGACAAGTTGAAACAGAGGTGTCATACATTTTGTGAAACACAAAAATGTGCCCCCAAAAGCCTTAAGTACATTTGTGCTAAACCATGCTTTTATTGGACAAGAAGGTAAAATAGGTTTTAAAAAAGATAATATCGCAGACATTTGATTTGATCTGCTTTGATTAGATTTTTTTCCCAGATTAGGCTGTGTCCAGCATACCACCCTTTATGTGCTGAAGCATTCATTAGAAGTGAATGGATGTCTTTGCTCAGCTCCAGATAGTGTCCGTATTGTTTATGATAGACCTTATGTATTTTGTACTTCTGGGTATCAGCATTGATCCCTGTATTATACAGTATTCTAGTTCATTGGTATGTTGGACTCTAACCTACTGTACTGTACTAGGATATATTCTATGAGTAAATGACAAAGCATGTATTTTCTCCTGCAGGATCAAAGGCATGCTGGTGCTGAATATACTGGCTATGGTTGCAAGTCTGCTCATGAGCCTGGCCAAGATGGGCAGCCCTCACATCATGGTGATATCTGGACGGGCTCTCATGGGCTTCTACTGTGGTAAGACAGAGAGGGAAGACCTCTTCCAGGCCTGCTCCTGTAGATCTCCACCCTGTAGAGCCTAGTTCTCTTACACTCTCTTCTCTTTAAAATTCCCTTACTAATTGTAATTGTCTTTGAAGCAGATAGAATTAGTCTACTCTGAATACAAGATACATGTCTATAAATAGGTTGAATAATCTTATCAAACATATGGGTCATATAAATATTAAACATATTGCTTACATTCAAGGTAGATGCTAAGAGGAAATTTATTGGAAAGAAAGCCATCATACACTGCAAGAAAGTTGTGGACTTTTATCATCTTCAATATGCACACAGTAGGAGAATAGGAATGGTACCGTATCCAATCCATTTTTGTGTAAAACTCCACCATTATGAGCTGTGGTTTATAGTCACAGTGCTTGCTTGACTGCTGTCTCCAATGCTCTGTCCATCTGTCTTGCAGGCCTGTCGTCTGGGCTGGTCCCCATGTATATTGGGGAGATTGCTCCAGTGAAGTACAGAGGTGCTCTGGGAACCCTTCACCAACTGGCTATTGTAACAGGAATTCTTATCAGTCAGGTGACTGTTGAACATGCATGATACATCAATGCACTTACAATAGAAGTTAGAAGAGGGTTCAAAGGTTGTGCACTGAAAAACTAACACACATTGATTATGCTAGTGAGCACTACAGTTTGGTTATTTGGAATGCAGGCTGGTTGCAGGTTATGGTGTGATTGTAGTGAATTATTTGATGGCTTTATAAAATGACTGGTTGTGAAATGTTTCTGCCACAGATTCTTTCTCTTATTTGGTCAATCCATGAAGATGCATAAAACTTCTTTATAAGTAAATGTAAAAAAACACAAAACAAAACAAAAATCCCCAATCATGTAATATTCTTCACTTGTGGCATATATGTGAAACAATATAAAAAGCTATAGACAAATCTCAATAATTAACAATCATAGCCATCATTATACATCCAGACAGGAAAGAAGGGTGCTTTCCGTAAAAAATGCCAGGTCTGTTTGACTGTATGTCCTACTTTGGTTTAGGTCCTTGGCCTGGACTCCCTTCTGGGTAATGATAATATGTGGCATGTGCTGCTGGGTCTGTCTGGAGTGTTTGCTGTCCTGCAGAGTTTCCTGTTGCCCATGTGCCCAGAAAGTCCACGCTACCTCTACATCAAACTGGGCAAGAAAGAAGAAGCCTGCAAAAGTATGGCTCCAAGCCTAGTTACTGGAGGCTTCCCATACACAGTTCCATTCTGTCATCTGCTTGTATAGTTCATATCTCTTAGGCCATCATCTCCCAGTCTTAAGGCTGTTGAGGGCCTAGTTAATGTGGTTGATAATTGATTAAGTTAAACTATATACCTTTTATAAACTTTACAGCGACCTGTATGGTTCATGTTTTCAGTGCTTTTTATTTGTTGTCAGTGAATCAGTTGATTTATATCAGACATCTCAGCAGGAAGATTATTGAAGCTGTCAGGGGGACAAGATGGTTCCAGTGACATGGTAAGACTCAGGTCTCTGTTTCCTTCTGCCATTCCTCAACGAAAGGTTTAAAAAGGTTCAAAGGCAAGTATGACACATCCAGGGACATAGCAGAAATGCAGGCTGAGAAGGAGGAGGCCATGAAAGAGGCACAAGTTTCCATGTGGATGCTGGTGCGCTCCCAGGTGTACCGGCAGCAGCTCTTTGTGGCGCTGATGATGCATCTCTCTCAGCAGTTCTCTGGAATCAATGCAGTGAGTTCCTCCTTCCCTTTATACTCCTGCTTTATTGGCCATATTATTGTGATAGTCATTTTATGGCCACCATTTTCTTTTCAGGCAATATTTGTTCTTATCTACGTGTTGTTTTATTTCCAGATTTTTTACTACTCCACTGACATTTTCCAAACGGCAGGCGTTGCTCAGCCAGTCTATGCCACGATTGGAGTCGGGGTTGTAAACACTGTGTTCACCCTCGTGTCTGTAAGCACATGCTAATTTAAAGTTAAACACTGCTGCTTAGGAACAGGTACACATCACTAGGTAACACCAGAGTGCTGTTCTATCTGGGGACAAGTGGTCTGACAGACATTATGTTCTTTCAGGCCAGATCTGCAATTAGAGCTGCCCAAAAGTGTTCAATTTAAACAGGGTTTAAACAGGCTGCGTAGATGCAATATAATTGATGACACATCCCAGATATTCTTTGATGTTGTAATTCAAGTGTCTGATTAAAAATGACATTGATTAGAGGTGGTTTTTCAGCATGTCATCTCTGTCATTGGATTTTGAAAAAGTGTGTCATCTGCGCGTGTGACATCCTGACATGTTTACATGTATGAGTAGTTGCATAATTCTAGAGGTGGAGTCTACAAGTGCACTTTGATCTCTGGCCATATGTGGAGCACTGCCAGGTCTTACTGGCTTTGGACTGCTTATCTGCTGGTTCAAGGACAGTGTGTTAGTGTATGCCTCTCTCACTAAAGATGAAAAAGCTCTCTGGAACCACACAGTTAGCCTACTTCCGCTTTGCCCAGTACTTACTAACACTGACATGTTACTATTAGAAATCACAACACCATATCACTGATTATTACTCAGTGAGAACTTCTTCAATTCAATGTACACACCAGAAATCACAGACATTTGAAACATTATATGACTTCCAGGTGGTCCTTGTGGACCGTGCAGGCAGAAGAACACTCATGTTGGTGGGGTTGGCAGGGATGTGCCTCTGTGCAGTGGGAATGACAGTGGGACTTGTCTATCAGGTAAGCTCATAAAGGATGTCTGTTTTGTCCTTTCTCCTATAAAAAGCATCTCGTCATCTAATAATACTAGAAACAAGTTTATTGTATCATGAAAGATGGTATGAGGACATATTCTCATTTTTAAACAGACTGGAAGGGCTGAACTGCAAAACAGATATATATATATATATATATATATATATATATATATATATATATACACACACACACCCTTTAATTTGCTCTATGGATCAAAACTTGGTAAAACTTTTACAATGTCATGTACTAAAGTAGCTATTGTTGTTGTAATGGATATGTTGTATTGATTATTTCAGCTGGATCTAATGTCTTCTCCCATGTCCTCTTCACAGAACACATACTCTTGGATGAACTACTTGAGTATGACAGCCATATTCCTGTTTGTGTGCTTCTTTGAGATTGGGCCTGGGCCAATCCCATGGTTCATTGTGGCTGAACTCTTCAGCCAGAGCCCTCGGCCTGCTGCTATTGCGTTGGCTGGCTGCTGCAACTGGACAAGCAATTTCATCATTGGCATGTTCTTCCCATACGTGGAGGTAGAACATTCTCAAGACACCCTACTTGATTTGCATTACCAGTGTTGGAAACATACTTGGTTTTTTGTAAAAAGAAGCAAGCTGATTGGTGTAAACTTTTGCGTCATCCTCTTGTACAGGCACTGCTCTCTCTGACCATGTTTCTTTAATGTGGCTTTGCCTTGCAGGTGATCTGTGGAACATATGTGTTCATCATCTTTGTGGTACTCCTCTTCGGCTTCACGCTTTATACATGTTTCCGAGTGCCTGAGACAAAAGGAAAGACTTTTGAGGAGATAGCGATGCTGTTCCAGCATGGCCGGGTAGTTGTGGCTTCACAGCATGGGGTGGAGGCTGAGCTGGAGCAGCTCCAGGGGACCACTGAGGCCTGAGCAAGGCAACATCCAGCCTCAAATGGAATGGGGAGACAATGGTTTTATATATAAATACTATATACTACTAAAAAGAAGGACATACAAGAAAGAAGGTCCTACAAGTACAAAAAGAGAACCAAATCAAGCAAATGAAAGAAGAATATTAGTCTATTAGTCATTTATTTATTATATATCTGTTCATGGCAAAGTATATCAGCCTTTGGGATTACCTTTCAGAGATAAATTGAAGTTGAAATTTGAATCAGGTGATGTCAGTCAATGGGATGACAATCAAGTGTCAAGTTTACAATCAAGTTTATTTTAAAAAACAGGGTTCTAGCAAAGGCTGACCTTCACAACGTTTGTGCAAGTGTACCATGGCACGAAAAAATGAGATTTCTGAGGACCTCAGAAGAATTGTTGATGCTCATCAGGTTGGAAAAGTTTACAAAACTATCTCTAAAAAGTTTGGAATCCACCAATACAGTCAGACAGACTGTTTACAAACTGAGAAAATGCGAGACCATTATTACCCTCCCTAGGAGTGGTCAAAAAACAAAGATCACTAATTGTAGCAATGTTTTGTGGACAGATGAGACCAATATAGATCTTTTTGATTTAAAGGAGAAGTGTTATGTTTGGAGAAAGGAAAACACTGCATTCCAGCATAAAAACCACATCCCTTCTGTGGTGGTGGTAGTATAATGGTTTGGGTGTTTTGTTGCATCTGGGCTAATGGGTTAAGGGATTTGACTTGTAATTGGAAGATTGCTGGTTCAAGCCCCATCACTGCCACTGTTGGGCCCCTGCGCAAGGCCCTTAACCCTCAATTACTGAAGTTGTATTCAGTCATAATTGTAAGTCATTTTGGATAAAAGTGTCAGCTAAATGCTGTAATTGACTTGCCATCATTTATGGAACAATTAATTTGAATTTATACCCGCAAACTCTAAATGAAAATGTCAGGCCATCTGTCCTTGAGTTGAATCTCAAGAGAATGTGTATCATGCATCAAAACAGCACACAAGTCATTCTACTTAAGAATGATTAAAGGATTTGGAATGGCCAAGTCAAAGTCCTGACCTTAATCCAATAGAAATTATGTAGAAGGACCTGAAGCAAGCAGTTCATGGGAAGATACCCACCAACATAACTGTGTTGAAGCTATTTTGTATGGAGGAATGGGCTAAAATTTCTCCAAATGTTTAGCTGAGTTATTGCTGCACAAGGGCGTCACAAAAGATACTGAAAGCAAAGGTCCACATACTTTTGTCACTCACATATATGTAATTTTGAATAATTTTCCTAAATTAGTAAATGACAGTCTAATATTTTTGTCTCTTTTGTTTGATTTCATTCTCTTTATCAATTTTTAGACCTTATGTGTCAATCTGATGAGGTTTTAGGTCAAATGTATGCGATTCACAAACGTTTAAGCACCACTGAAAAGATGAGCAGTATTAAAAGGCAGGGGGTAGCTGTCAGAGGTGTTTAGTGAGCAGTGTGAACACATTTCAGAGTTCATGAATCCCATTTTTAATAATTTTTGACAAATGTAGTGTACTCTGTGAATAACTTCATATTGTATAAGGTGTGTGCTGGTGCTATTAGTTTTGTTAATACTAGAATGACTAAAACTGTGAAAATGTTCAGTCTCAAAGCTACAGTCTCAGTCCTTCTCTATCATGAATATACATAGTAAACATTAGATAATGGCCCTCTGATTGTTGGGCAAAAGCAGGGCTGATGTTCTCAGGATTGAGACATTTCAGTCCATGTAGCATTAAATGTATTTTTAATATACTTTAAAATCGGTGGTCAGAAATTAGCTGGAGTAATTATAAGCACTAACAAAGTCTGAAATTGAGGAAGTAAGTTAAAAAGCGAACGTTTTCCCTGACTTTTATTTAATAAGTTATGTGTATGGGTTTTATGTGAGATTATTTAAAATTACTGAACTGAAAAATTAGTATGAAATGTGTTGCACCCTTTTATATCCATTTGTGCAAATTTGACTTTTCTTTTTCTTTGATGGAAAGTTGGGGTGCATCTCAGTTGTGTAATACATACTAATACTAAAAGGTATATACTATATACTAATCATAATAGTATGCAATTACACACAATATTAATGTACTGAAGCCCTTTGTAGTGACAGGCAGTGATGAAGTATGCCAATGTTTTTCATACCAAACTACGATAATGAAGGCTACATTGAGAGATTTTTTTACATAAAACAAATGAAATAAAATGGTCAGTAACTGCACCTTTTACCATGTTTTGAGCTGGCACAGGCACACCCTCAAAAATATTAACCCTTTGTGTAAGTTCCAGTTTACTTCCTCTGCAGGGAAGCTAACATTACGTCAATGAAGCAGCACTAAGCTGCTCTGCGGCTGTCAGCACTTGTTATCAGTGAATACCGCCCTAGATTTCTCTGTGAGTTTATATATCACACTGACATGGTTATGGCTAGCTAACTTACACTAAATAAGTATTTCATAAAGATTTCATAGTTCTAATGAAACCATTGGTACTGCAATAGTTCATTGAATTATGGGACAAGAGTGTCCATGCACACCATACTGAAAAATTTACCAGTTCTAAGAATGGATTGTGGATTTTTGAGTATACTCAACTTTGAAACTTGACTATACTACATACTACATACTGAAAAACTAGTTAGATTAATGTGGAGATAATGGAGTCTAAAGATTTAAACCAGGATACAGCAGGGCTGGATGGGAATCACTGAGAATATGTAGTATATTTTTAACAAAATTGTAATTTTGATAGCAGATTTTCTGATATTGAGAGAGAGTGGAAGGTTCATCAAAGATCGAATCAGTTAACGTTTTGAGTAGTGGTTTGAGATTAAGTTTTTGCAGCTCTGACAGCTGGGTGAAAATTGTGGATAAAGTGGCGAATCATTTTTCTGAGGATTTTTGTATCCATGTTTGTTTATAGTTGCATCCTATGGATGTGCTGTCATGCATTTTTAGACATATGACCTGGATTATCATGTGGTTTGGGTCTTTCAACATCAGATACCCTTACCCAATTGACCCAGCCAGGGTTGATCAGACCTCATCTTATGTACCAGCAGAAATCACCCATATTTCTGCCTCCTTGATCCAAAGCAACATAGTGACCTTATCTGCAGCTTTAATGACAGATCTTATGCCTTTCCTTTTTATTTCATTAGGGTATTTCACAGTGAATGTCCCTTTACATCTCTACAGCCCACCTCCGCAGGATTACAGTGAGTTCACCAGCCTTGCCTTCTGCAATCTCTTACCAGCTCCTGGTACTTGGTGTACTTCTGGTCTTTGGCTGATAGTGCCGCTTACCGGTGTTGATGGCCATGACTAACACTGTCGGCAATTGTCTTGCCCACCTGGTCACGGTGCCAACACATCTCCAAGACTTCTTAGGCAGATGCTCACAAGGTGTTCCAGGGATTCTCTTCCTGCACACAGGATGTCTTGCTGTTTAAAGATTTGGAACTTTTGTAGCAGCTGATTTATTTTAGAGGTCCTGTGGTGAGTAGGGTAGATTGGTCTGGTATTACCTCTTGCAGTTGTATTTCAGAAGCTGACTTTGATAATGGCTCCTCTTGCATCTCTCCAAGCTTGGAACCTGTTTGCTGAACCTCTCTCCTGTTCCATGCATTTCATCCTGGCCTGATGTATCTATAGGCCTTGCAGGTTCTTGAAAACTTTGTCACTGATTAAGCTCATTAAGATTGCAAATTAAGCTTGTTGTTGTAATATCGATGCGTGGGTTGATAATCTTTTGTCCATCTTTCCAAGTTGTCTTTCCAGTGTCTTTTTCTGGCTGTCATTCAGTCTGCTCCTGTTCAGTCACTGTTAGGTCAGGTTTAAAGGATATAGATACATCCAATAGATGTATCTATATTGACATTTTTTTTATACTGGCATTAGGGTATTTCAGTGATGTGACCTGTGTTAATGAATAAGTGGCCAGTAACTGTAGGATTGTTGTTATATATTAATGCCATAAATAAATGTAAATGCCAT
>NC_137513.1:16030000-16207500 GCF_041902795.1 Electrophorus electricus
TGCAAATCCATTTGCAGGACATGGGGGTCCCTTGAAAATCCATTAGTGACTGTACTTATCTAGCATGACCTATTTAGCCCTCACTGGAGTGGAAAGGTGTTTGCATGTGGGTATGAATATTTGTGAAATGTGCCATCTATCTTATAGTGATTGCTACATAATTTTTCTATAAATTTGTTGGGATACTGTGTCCCTGATGTTCAAACTCAATTTTCCTTTAACGCAGTAGATCACCCAAGTAACTACAGTGACCTCTGGGTCTGTTAAGTCACTGATGTTTCCATCTCCTCTCAAAGGGAAGAAATCTCACCTGAGGAAAACCAGCGAGAAGAAGCCGCCCACTAAAGAGTCCATTGCCCGGCTACAGCAGTCTGCCATCTGGAAGATGGAGAATGAGTTTTATGAATTTGCTCTTGAGCAGTTCCAATTTGTCCGTGCCCACGCAGTAAGGGAAAAGGATGGAGAACTTTACCTTCTGGCACAGAACTTCTTCTATGAGAAGATCTACCCAAAAGCCACCTGAGATGGAAAAGCTGTACCCAGGAGTCACATACTGTTGTCATATTCACTGGAGATGGGGGGCTTAGTTGCCCCACCTGGATTTGTCCTTTCCACCTTGAAAATAAAGGTGTCTATGTGGGGGCAAGTGTTATGTAGCATGGAGTTTTTGAGCCGAATACATCCTAAAGGTTCTGCCTCAGATGTATGTTTGTTAAACATAAGTTCTAAAGATATTCAAATCATAGCTCTCCAGGTTCAGACAATACAGATTTTTCACCTTCCCCTTACTTTGCTGTCAGGTTTTGTAGCATAGTGGCCAATCAGTTGCATTAGTGGCTTACTTGACTAACCAGTGGTTTAAAAACCCAGGACCAGATTTGGATTTAAGGTCCAGATTTGAGTAACTCTGATCTAATACTTGGAGGCTTATCAGTGGATGTTGGTTCTTATCATGTACCACAGTACATCATTTGGTCAAAGGAATATTCCACCAAGAAAAGTAGATAATAGTGAAGGACAACTAGCAGAAGCCAGCAGTGTAATGCTAATGACTAGCTAGCACCAAGATAATTCGGTGTTTGCCATGGTAGCATTTTTAGGTTTTTACTTGAGGACTGAGCTCAGGGTTAGAGGAAACACCTGCTGCCACTGCAGCCCTCACCTAGGACCAGAGCTTGAAACTGACCTCCAGGCCACCAAGATTATTGTTAATGCCCTCTCCCAAAAACCTCGACCCCACTTCACCTGCCAGGTGGTCTTAATTTTTGTAAGAAGTGTTGTTGGATGGTAGATAGGTTTCTTATATTAAGCTGACCCTTACATGAGCTAATTAGAGATTTTCCACCCAAGTGGGCTGTTCCTTATGACTGGGCAATTTAAGAATATTGTTCTGAAATGACTGACTGTTCCACAAGATCTTTGTTAATTGATTTTACTACATGTATTTGTTGTTTTTTCCATTGTACTTTATGCTGAGTGGTTTTTTTTTTTTTTTTTTTTTTTTTTTTTTTTTACCTCTCTAATTTGTATTTTTTTAAAGTGCAAAAGACTACTCATGACTACTAGCCTGCCATCTACAGTGTGCAGGAAAATTTGTTTAAGCAGTTTGATGAAGTTTTGTGCAGTAAAGCATTTACTGGAGGCGGTGATGCACAGCACAAAATTTGTTGTTATTGCACAATGCACAATACAGGTTACCCAATATTCTTTGTAAAAAAAAAATGTAAAAATTAAAAATGCAGCTTTTTTCTGCCCGCAGTCCTAGGAGACTTCTACACTGTGCTCATGCGCTGTGTTCTCCCAGCCTTGCAACACACTATTCAACTGAAAGGTAACAAAAGTCCTGCCAAAACACTGGGTTGTGAAGTGACTGAACTAAAATTTATATGATTACAGAAATGTCTGAGTGTGTGAGAATATTGGTTATTTTTTAAGGATTTTGACCAAATGTCCTTTTAAAATTAGATGTGTATAAATTATTTCCACCATGAAGTTCAGTCTCTGGAAAAAACTGTTTTTGAATGTTTACTGTTAAAGGTACAATCAGGGGGTGGGAGGTATTTTTTTCCTCCCATGCCTACATGGTAGATTTGCATAATCCTTGAAATGTTATTTTAGGCATGCAGTTCAATCTTAAAAGTTCACTTTCAAGGTGCGATTATTTAACTGCTTGGTGATTTAAATTTGGGCATTCAATGTAAGACCCTAATCCATGACTTTGCTTTTCTGAATTTGTGCCTTTGTGAAATGCAAAGAACTGTTATAACAACCACTGCTTTACTATATTTAAATGCTTACTTCAATATTATTTTAGATTTATCATGTGATTAGAGTGAGAAGGTTCAATGGTACTGATGACATTTATCAATGCGTTCAACAAAGTCTTTCATTAAAGCATTTTTATTCTACTGTAGCTTTATTATAATAATTATTATTATTATTATTAATAATAATAATAATAATAATAATAATAATAAATATATCACTAACATTTCATCTGAGCTAAGGCTTAGATATTTTCAGGATTCCTGCACAGCTACAGCTGTTGTTAAATTCATAAAGTCCAAAGGCAGCAAGCATGCAGACATAATGTTTTAGTGCCTATTGTAGTTTTATAGTAGTTTAACTAGTTTTGTGTTGCATTATAAAGTATACTATAAAAGTATGAGTCTTAATACATGCCTGAACCTTGATGGTAAATGTGAGTGTCTCACAGATCATTGTCAAAACCATTTTCTTAATATCATGCCAGGGATGATGATGATAAATAATATATAATTAATTTACTCATTTAACTCTTTTTGTATTCCCTCTGGTGTGTCTCAGTAAATGGGTTCACAGAAAAACAGGAATGGATACTGGGTGGCCTTTCAGAGATAATTTTTCCAGTTAGTGCTGTAATAAAAGGCATTTGGAGCCATCTCATGTTAATTGTCAGTGCTTTTGTGAGGGCTGAAGCATCTCCCTCAGAGCTAAATAGTTCATTCAGCCTTCACTGCAAAACATTAACAGGCTCTTGAAACAAACCCTTTGTGTGTTTTTATAAAGAATTAAGCCTCACATAAATATTTAATGAATATGTTGACTGTTTAACATAGTTAATGAGGGAAAGTTGAAAGGAAAATGAAACAAGATACTTTCTTCTCTAGCATTCTAAAAAGTTAGCACATCTATGGATCCTGTCAGCCTCGTCACAGCAGTATATCAGTAACGCTTGTGGAGAAGTGGCATGAAGTAGATCTACAAATGTTAGGCATTTCTTAAGAAATAACACAAAAAAAACAGCTGTATGATCAAAGTTTGAAAGTGACAGTTGGACAGTTCTTAAACTATTTAATTCATGCAACAAATGTTATATACCAGTACAAGAATTGCAGTGTGACTTTTTCATTTATCCTGAACATGGATATATGCACAATAAATGTTCAAAATACTGAAGTTTGTGAATAGATCCACAAATTGGAGCATTAAGTTTAATATATGAATTATGGGATGCAACTGTCTAAGTATGCATTTTTCTGTTTATTGTAGTAGAAAGGCTTATGTTACTGTTGTATGTCTACACTTAACACAACTTACTGTTGTATGTCTACACTCAACCATTTCACTGCGAGTTATACTGTGTATGACTATGTATGTGACAAATAAACCAAATTTGAACACTTACTGATATGTGCAACATAATGCAACATCCCTTTGAAACTTGATGCCATAATAATTCGGAAAATGAGCAGAATATGTTGCATTTATTCTCTGTGATATGTGTATATACATTTGGTTTGATGATCCTTGTGATGTGAATTAAATTACACTGATCACTTTGTTAGGTATCCCTACTCTAGCTATCTGTAGACTACCAATTACAAGTTTACGGACTGAAAGGTTAGTGGATCAGTAACACTTGTGGAGAAGTGTCATGTGCTATGCTTTCTAGTGGAATTTTTTTATAAATGATCTGGCAGCTGATGACATGAATATATAAATGCATATGTATCAATTTATGCTGTGTGTGTGTGTTTGCATAAACAGTTTTGTCAGTCAGCTGACTTAAAGGTACAATACTGGTACCAGCATTGGTTGTATCATGATTTACAAATGACTAAAATGTATGGCAGTCTATTTGGAATAGCTATAGAGTACACGTACCTAATAAATGGTGTGTTATTGCTTATGGAGAGACGAAACGTAAGCTATATAAAATGTTTTTTTTAAATAAATAGTTTATAGTTTAAACTTGTAAAAGAATAACCACTTAAAGTCTGATAAAATAACTACCAGTAGTTTATTGTGCCTTTATATTTAGAGGGATTGAATTTGGGTTTTTTTAAAAAGTATGCGATAGCAGATAGCTGATTGGTCAAAAGATCATGACGTCAAATACAAAACGGTTGTTGATATCGTTACAGCGCAATTTTACTCGCAGACGCGCTGTAGATGTCCTCCATGCTGAGAGTAATCTGCTGTAATATAAATAACCAGTCTACTTTGCTTCTACGAATTATTTGTGTTCGACTTCAAGCACTCCAGCGCCTCATGTTTTTATTCGAACAAGAAAGTACTTGATTGCAAAACTCATGATTACGCAATTGTTTCTTCACAGATTCAGCTTCGTCCTCAAATGACCGGGCATTTTCAAAAAAGGTGCGTTACATTTGATATTCGTAATTATGCTATTATATGGCTCTCCATTAGGTACTGAGTCGGGTTCTATGGTTAACTATTCGTAGCACATCTCACATTCGAGTAAGGGCTATCTCGCTGAAACGCTGCGTGGGATGTGGACACGAGATCTCAGACCAAATTCTACTATTTGTTTTGGACGGATACTGGCACATCAGCTGTCTGAAGTGCTCCTGCTGTAGGGCGCAGTTGGCAGAGATTGGCACGTCGTGCTTCAGTAAGAGTGGCATGGTCCTCTGTAGGAAAGACTACATCAGGTAAGAATAAAGTCACACTGATAAACGCACTGGATTATTCTGATCCCTTCATGTAGCTCACCGTCTTTCAACTACCCTTACATACCAAGATAATTGTGATAATATAAACATGGATAACAGAACAGTACAGACTATATGTTCAGAACACTGTTCAGAAAACATTCAGTTGGAATTCAAATGCCCTTGAGTTATTTTTGAAGATACTACAAAGACATACCAGAAGATGCCAGGACCCAGTATAATTCTTTGGATATGTAATACTAGTGTTTTGTCATTTTCTACAGATTGTTTGGTAACAGTGGAGTATGCAGGGCATGCAGCAACTCCATCCCAGCTGGTGAAATGGTCATGAAGACACCTGATCATGTGTACCATGTCAAGGTTATCGAATGCTTTTTGCAATTATTGCATAATACATAACATTTAAAAAGTGCATGCTCTTTTTGCTATAATTTTCTTGTATCTGTGGAAAGTTTGTTTGAAGTAGATGAAAACAGTCAATAATCTTATTATAATTTGCCTTTTGCTGAATGTTCCTGTCAGTGTTATCTTGCTAGCGTAACGTGTACTCTGTTTCCTCTTTGCAGTGTTTTGCATGTTCCATCTGCCATAGGCAACTCATGCCTGGTGATTGGTTCCACTGTGAGAATGGCAGGTTGTTCTGTGATCATGACAGACCAATTGCCTCTGAATCTCTCACAAATGGCACTTTCAGTTCACCCCAGGACAACAATGTGACTGTTTAAAATGTTCAAATAGATTGTTAATTTGCTTTAACTAGTGTAGCAGTATCACAAAATTTAACAAAGGTTATTCAGTAAAGCTAAAAAGCAATAACAAATTACAGAGAACTCAGTATGACACAGTATGATCTAGTATGGATCAGTTAGTGGGTCTAAGAATATTGACTGCTCTCTACTGTCTTTGGCTTTGTCTAATTCAGAATAGTAAATCAGTCTGTCTCTCTTAATGTATCCCTCTCTTGCTTTCTCACTTACTCATTCTCAGATGTGTTAAAGATGAGAAGAACAACTTAAAACAGTTAATCAACCAGTGTTAAAGGTGTAGAACACTACTATATTTTCTAAACTGAACAGTTTCATTTTGGAGTCTCTGTAAGGATTAAATTTTATTGGGTAAGAGTTTGTGGGTAAACATTTTTAAGATTTGCAATTAGGAACTGAAGGGGCACGGGTGAGAGGTGAGAAATTTGCAAAAATAAATATTTCAAGGACATGTAGAACTATATTTAATGATAAACCTGTCTTTATTTTCATTATCATACGTTTACATATTTTAAACAGTGTAATTTAGTAATGTTTTATTTTTATAACACTAGGAAATGTGTGTCACGTGAGCGATTTAGCATCATATGTTGTCAACTTGCGACGGGTAAAAATTCAAAATGGACCGCTTCATTTCCTTAGGATCAACAATATTAGAAAAATTAAGACAAACGCATGTAAAAAGAGTAAATATAATAGAGATTATTTAAGATATAGATTAATTTACATGTAGGTGGGGAGGTAGGGCCAAATGTGTATTCTGTACAGCTACTCTTGCTAACAAAAGCGTAGAAGAGAATGTGCAGAGTACATGAGAAGTGATGTGCTGCTTTTTATTTTATTGTAGGAAATAATAAACAAAAATTTTGGGCAGATTGGATGACGTGACCTGATTATTATACATACGCTGGCACATGTTCTCAAAAATCTAACAAGGGGGCCTCCAGAGGAAAAGTTGGAATACCTCTGCTCTTCTGTATACGTGGAACCATCACTAAACATTGAAGCCACCTACTGGTTAAAGAAATGTTCTCTGGATCCAGTGCTGCAGGGCACAATACTACACGAGACATTTTCTTTCACTCAAACACTCATGTGTTTTGTTTTGTCTCATCATCTATTAAACTCTTTAAGACTTGAATCAGTTCAGAAGGATCAACATCAAGGAACCCTCATTTAACGGAATTCTTCATCGAAATGCACGAATGAAACCCAGTGTAGACCTGACAGATAATATAATTTTGAAGAGAACATCCTCTGTCAATGGTCTGTCACTGCATAAAGCTGATGTACTAGTAGTGATACACTATTAATATAGTAACTATAGTTAAAAATTAAACCGTTTCCACAAAAAAACCTTTAATTGTACAAAATCTTACCATACATCTTATAAGGGTTTCATCCCAAGAATTGTGTATCCAAGGGTACACCATATCTATAGATTTGTTTCACTTTAACAGTATTTTTAGTTAAACGGAGTACACCACTAAATTAGGTAGGGTGCTGAGGCTTGCATACAAAGCCATATCCCTCTAATCCACCGTGCACACTTTAATACGGATGATCTCCCTTTGCCCTTTCTCTAAGTAGTATATATCGGTGAGAACTGCTCGTCTCGTTTAGCTATGCAGGACATTGTCCTGACAGTTTATCTGCCCCATTGGAGAAAGAGTGTGCACCAATGGTCCTGCTATCTACACTATTATATTTTCATGGAAATTACTCAACTTGGGCGGTGTTCTCCTTACGTAGACAACTCGTTCAGAGTAGTGTGTGAAAGCTTCATGCCTTAAAAAAAACATATTGATCACATGATGTGGATTAGACTCACTGCAAGTGGAACAGTGAATCCCATTCGGGGCGTCCTGTTACCCGCCTTCCCCCTTTAACATCTATGGGACAGCTCTTTTTCGGTAACATATGTGCAGATTACGTACACTCTTCGCCAGTGTATTCCAGTTATTGGAGTACGTTTAAAGTTAGGCCATGGGACATTTCGGATATTGTGGTGTATCCATGGTTTCGGTACCGAATACAGACCTGGTGTTTATTGCTTGAGACGAAAACACAAGCTTGTTTTTCGACTCTCACCTCCCCTTCCCCGTAGAGTTTGATTCAAATTTGAGAGCCAAGATGGCCGCCGATCCCATGCAGGTAGGAAAAGTTTTCAATGTTAGCAAAAATCTGTTTATGGTGTGTGTCCTTTTCTTTACGTCGCCACAGGCATTACACAGTCCTCATACATAGAGGGTCATAAATTACTGTCTACATAAATAACTCACTCTGGCCGAAACTTTGTTGTAAAACTGACACTTTCCAACGGGGAATCTATTACATGGGAAACAGGGATTGTGGCCTGAAAAACACTTATGGCAGTAAATCGATTCGAGGAGATGTTTTTGCTCTGTATCTTATTGCACTAGTCAAACATATTTAATCCGTAATGTTATAATGTTATATGTTATATTGGTGCACGTAAAGATATCTGCTTTATATAGATATTTATGTCGTTTTGAATTGTTCTAGTTAACCGTGGCGAGAACATATTGTCACGGCGGCTTTTTTTCCTTTGCCTATGGAAATTACCCTTATGTTAGGGGGAACGTCCAACATATACAGCCAAGTTGCTCTCGTTTTGTAATACCATTGTCACTTTTCGAAATTTAAAACTTTTACATTTCTTTACGACGATGCAAAGAATTCCCTTAAGTATGTCTAGTTGGGGCGACTCCGTTTTTTCTTTTCCCATTTCTACTTGTATCTAAATTATGTATTCATTATTCGTGCTTTTTGTTATTTAGATTAACCAGAAAATGTGTTAATGCTGACATTGTCGCTAGTGTTTTAATTATTCAGAGACCAAAACAGTGCATTATCCCATATTTTAAAACTTTGAGGCTTATATGCTTAACGTTATATAATTACAAATTTTTTAACCTTTATTCATTCTTAGAGTGGGCTTGCAGTTAGCTCTGTCTCTCACGATAACTTTATCAGTCCGGGCACGGCTTTCCAAAAGCCTCGTAACACAGTAATAGCCTCATCCTTCAATGGTAGATACAGTATCACACTGGACCGTCTTTCTGATTTAAGATGATATTAAAACTACAAAGATATTAAAATGATATTAAAACTATTACAATGCTTGAACATGAAGACCTCATCCCACTTTCAATATTAGGGCCATATACTTCATCAGGCAATATTTACTGGCTTATGCTCACTAACCAAATGTAATTAATGAAGAGGTCTTTAACTCCATTAATAATTTCTACTTTGTATAACATATCCTTGAGAAAATGTTGCTTTTTGCTGGCTTTTTGATTTGGTACATTAACCTATATGAAAACAGACTGAATCAATACAATAGTCAGAGTGTAATGTCCTCAATGACCTCAAACGCTGCTGACAGACAATTCCTCTCCTTATCTGAAGATGCTCTGCTTTGTTTGGAACAAAACAGTGGTGGACTAAATGTGTGCTTAGCACATGTGAATGACACCAGTTGTTATCAATGAAACATCAGAGATGTTTCTATTTACAACAAAGATAAATGGCTTAACTCCATCAGCCAGAACATTAGGGATTGCTCTGTTCTATATCAGCAGTATATGATAAGAATTTTGTTGTTGTTTTGTGTGTGTGGTGGGAGGTAAATTTAAGAGCAAGAAAATATTTGTAGGACAGAGTATGGGGGCAAATGACATAACACATTAAGCAGCATTTGATTTTAACAAAAACAATTAAAACAGTCGTAAAACTTGTCATAGCATATCTCAATTAACAACAGTTTGACAACATCAAAAAACAAAAAACCTGGCCATTGCATCTTCATTTGAAACCATTTTAGGCATAAGAACATATATAGGTAAATCAAATCTTTTGAAGCAGTTAAGATAGATCTTCATTTCCTTAGTCACGTCTTCACCTCCCTCTGCTTGTCGTGGTTTGTTGGGAGGCAACAGCTTTGTGCTGGTCTTTCCCTTTAACCTGGAGCAAGAGTACATTGTCTTTGTTGGTTGTGTGTCTGATCGTGTCACTGTCTTTCTTGCGGTTTTTGTCCATCCTGGAGAATTTTCCATTATCATCCAGTTATCTGCTCTGTGTGTGTGTACGTGTGAGAGAAAGGAAAAAAAAAAAACAGCAGGAAATGGTTACAGTAAGCTTGTAACTTACTGACTCGTGTTACTGCAGGTGATTGTAATGTCGCAGGAGGGGGTATCCTGCATTGGCTAAATAGGAAAGCAATATTGCTCATGTTTTTTTTTCTTCCTCTGGGAGGTAAAGAAACACTGACACAAATGATGAAAGAACTGCTTGAACTGTTCTCAACAAACAGTATGGACAGTGAGGAAGATGGCCTTCTTAAACAGGTTTGAAGGAGAAAAAAGAAAACGTATACGAAAGCATGTGAGGAGTTGGACATTCAAATGTTTCTTTCAAATGATACTTTCTCTTTTCATATCTGCCATTTCCTCTGGTCATCCATATCTCAGCTCCAAGTTGGTTGACATGAGCATCTGAATAGCAAGCCTATTCTTCAGTCAGTGTTGAACAACTAGGTGCATGTCTACCTTTTAACAACAGGCGTTTATCAAAAGGAATAAATAATTACACTATTTGCCTATCAAATTTAAGAAAACTCATTTTACAATAAATAGGCCTACTGTATGGCGACGTATAGCAATGCTGGTGATTTTTATTTGGCTTTGCAAACATTAGAGATCTGTTTATGGGAAAGAATGGGAATTACAACAGGGGAAAACAACTAATTAATCAAGGCTATTTACTAATTTATGTAGCTGGCAAACTGAAGCACAACATAAAGAAGAAATAGAAGAAGAATGTTCTTGCATGACTGAAAATCATTGAGAGAAGGAGGGCATGCCAGTTCAGATAGAGCGTGCACTGCAATACAAAGTGAAGTCTACTCTGATCATCAGGGTTTGTTAGAAAAGGGTCACAGATGCAGGTGTAGGAGTCTAGGAGTTTAATGTAAGTGCATTTTATCACATGCCATAGTTGATTGGATTTCACAAAGGTTATGTTTGTTTTATACTTCTATCAAATTCTGTACCGGAGCTTTGTTTGTCATCCATATAGTCCATAGGTGGTTTATTTAACCCAGTTACTACCTGTCTTCGTAGACCACAGTTTAAAATTATCTTTGCTTTCCCATAAACCCCATGTGTTCCACTACCAGAACAAGTATAAGACAGCAGAGCTGCAAGAAACTAGCCAACAATTATTTGGGTTTTTATTGTCTTTTAGTTTACTTCAAAGTAAAAGGAACAATCACTACCCAAAAAACTGCAACAAAAGTCACTGCTAAGTAACCTGTCAATAAGAAAAGAAAATGCAACAAAACTTCCCTTACTCTCTAAACATAAACACAGAGGGGGCACTTGCCCCTTTTTCTTCCAGGCTAGTCACAGAATACACTCAGAATATATATATTCATCAGTCACTTTATTAAGAACACCATACTAATTGTGTGTAGGATCTTTCACCCTCAGAACCGCCTCACTTTTTCCTGACATGGATTCTACAAGGTGTTGGAAACCTTCCTTCCTGAGATTTTGGTCCATGTTACCATGATTTTATCATGGAATTGCTGCACATTCGTCAGCTGTATATTTGTGCTCCAAACCTCCTTCCTACTACCTCCCAAAGGTGCCCTATTGGATTTATATTTTTAGATCATTACCCTCTACCGCCACCAGCAGCAGCAGCAGCTTACACTGATCAACAATAACAGTAGAACCACTGACAGGTGAGGTGAATAACACGGATTATCTCATTATAATGGCACCCGTAAAGCAAGTGAACAGTCAGTTTTTGAAGTTGATGTATGGATCTAAGGGACTTTGACAAGAACTAAATTGTGATGGCTAGATGACTGGGTCTAAGCATCTCCAAAATGGCAAGTTTCCAGTATGGGATGTTCCTGCTATACAGTGGTTAGTACTAAAAGTGGTCATAGGAAGGACAACCGGTGAAGCAACAATGGGATCATGGGTGACCAATGCTTATTGCTGTGCCTAGGGAGCGAAGCACTAGCCCTTCTGGTCTTATCCCACAGAAAATCTTTTGTAGCACAGATTGCTAAAAAGGTTAATGCTGACTAATATACAAAGATGTTGGAACACACAGTGTATTGTAGCTTACAGCGTGTAGGCCTGTGTATCTGAAGATCAGTCAGAGTTCCCGTGCTGGCACCAGGATGAGAAAGCAAGGCAGTGGAGGCAGTGTGATGCTCTGGGCAATGTTCTTCTGGGAAACCTTGGGTGCTGGCATTCATGTGGATGTCACTTTGGCACATAACAGGTACCTAAATACTGTTGCAGACCATGTACAGCCCTTTTGCAAATGGTATTCCCTAAAGCACTGGCCTCTTTTAGCTGCATAATGAACCCTGTCACACTGCAAAAAAATGTTCAGGATCAAAAGTTCAAGGTGTTGACTTGGCTTCCAAATTCCCCAGATCTCTTGACGATCAAGCATCTGTGGGATGTGCTGGAAAAACAAGTCCGATCCACAGAGGCCCCACCTTGCAACTTATAGGACTTAAAAGATCTGCTGCTTACATCCTGATCCCAGATACCATAGAACACCTTCAGAGGTCTGGTGAAGTCCATATCTCAATGAGTCAGAGCTGTTTCGGCAGTAAAAGGGGCATGTACACAATATTAAGCAGGTAGTTTTAATGGCTGATTAATGAGGAAGGCTTGGTTCATGAATTACACCAAATTTTGGCCTAATAACTATGTTGCAGCAGAAATTGATATTCATCAGATCAGGCAACATTGTTCCAGTCTTCTGGGTTACATTACATTCTGCTTACATTTTCAGCAGATGCTTTTATCCAGAGTGGCTTACACATGTTTTTCAGTACAACAGGGTGTGTGCTCCTTGGGAATCAAACCCATGGCTTTGCTTGTACCTTGACCTAACTGCTTTACCCAGTGAGCTACAAGAACCCGACTCCTTCATTTGTCTTGTTGCAGTAGGTCTGTGCCCACCCTCAGATTCCTGAACTTGGTGACCTGCTCTTGAACACTGTTCGTTTCAAGGTTTGATGTGTTGTGCATTCTGAAATGTTTTCTTGCTCATCATAGTTCTAAAAAGTAATCTTCTTGGCTCCGAACAGTATGGCTATTTTGTTCTGATTGCTCTCATGAACATGATTTTTCTGCCTGTATAACCACTGCTAAGTGGATGTTTTTGTGGGCGTTTGTTCGATGTTTTGTGTTTAGTTGTGTGTGTGAAAATGCCAGGAAGTCCGCAGTTTCTGAAACACTCAAACTAGGTCCTTCTGGCACCACCAATCATGCTGTGGTCAAAGTCACTTTTTCTCCATTTTTATATATGATATGAACAATTACTGAAGCTCTTTTTCGGTGTCTACATGATTCTATGCATTGTGCTGTGGTCACATGGCTGATTTGGCTAATTAGCAGGCATATAGGTGTTCCTAATGTAGTGGTCAGAGAGTGTAGAGCTTTACAGGGATACAATACACTGTCAATTTACACACAAGCTCCCATTTTAAAATGTGAAGGCAGTAATCACTGGTCTGTTTATTCGTAACTCAGTTGGCATGGAGGAAGAGTAGGACTGCCGATCCACATCAACACAGCCCCTTTATTTAGATTCTGTATCAGATGAATCAGACACTGATCATGATGCCCCTTGATATAATCAGCACAGAGAGAGAGAGAGAGAGAGGGAGAATGAGTGCAAAAACTATGCCTCATGCCATATACACAAGCTAAACACCCTAGTTCACAAGCGCTAGTAACAGTCAACAACCTATATTAAATCTTTTGTTTCGAAACAAAATTTAGTATTTTGAACCAAACCAGTATGCGTAGTTATAAAGTGTCTAACCTGAAAGTGTGTATTGTTACACCCCTACTGAAATCATACAAACAATTTACAAATGTTGTTTCGTGGTTGTAGCCTTTGCTTGTGAGTTTGGCATCTGTCATCATGGCATATGGAGACAGAAACCCAGTAAATGCGAACACTAGCCATTTAGATGCATGAAGAAAAGAACTTAGTCACAGTTCATGTTGAAGGGCTCATGTTGAAGCATCCAGCCATGGTAATGTTTTAAGATTTGTATTTTAAAAGTAGTAAGTTTCAAAAGACCGAACATCATTTTCTCACCAGGGGGATCTCAGGGGGCATATGGTCTCGGAACGGCTCGGCCTCGGCCACAACCTGGACCTCTCAGACACCATGGTGCAGCAGAAGCTGGACGAGATCCGTGAGCAGATCAAGCGCGAGATCCGCAAGGAGCTGAAGATTAAGGAGGGTGCAGAGAATCTGCGCAAGGTCACCACAGATAAGAAGAGGCTCGCTTATGTTGACAACATGCTGAAGAAGTCCAACAAGAAGGTGGAGGAACTGCACCAGGAGCTGCAGGAACTCAATGCACATATTGTCGTAAAGGATCCAGAAGATGTGCTCTTAGGTAAATGTTTCAATAGACATTCAATAGTTTTCTTTGTTCAATAAGATGTTTGATAGCGCCAGTAGCCATGAGAGTGAGAGCTCATAAGTCATAGTTATTGGTTTATTATTAATTTCAATTTTTGAAACAGCAAGATAGCTTTGGTTATAAAAGTCTTTATAAAAGTCATATAATGATTCTGGTAATGATTGTGATTTAATGTGATGTTTTTGGTCACATTCAAAACAAAAACATAACATAAAGCCCTACATTATAAGCATAGTACAACAAACAAGATTTTCTCATAATTTATCAACAGTCAGTGTGGTAATATTAGAGAAAAAATAATGAAAGGCTTTCAATTATGGTCAAGGACATGTATCTTATTAAACTGACACAACAGTGTACATCAGTGGCTAAAGCCAAATTTAACGTTAAAGTTAAACGTTTTTTTTTTGTGTGTGGTTTATAAGTACAGTCTGACTAATGTCCTTTGCTGTTGCCTGTAGGGATGGGAGTTTCTGCTGTTGACCAGTAAATTGAATCAGGCAGCTTTGTAACCGCCACATTTTGGACATGCCAAAAAGCTGCCACCTGTTGAAAAAACTGCACCTCCTCACTCGCACGTTTATTTAATGTTGATCATTAATCAGTGTCTCTCAGTCTCTTGTATTACATTTCATTCCTGCAACACTGCAGTGTCAGAATATATGAGTGTATACCTATCGTTGTTATCTTTTTTTAACAAGGAAATCACGCATGCTCAGTGCATATATTCATCTGCCCGTTTCCATAATTCGAGGTCCCCTGTCTAGCCACCCACATGCGTCGCCTCGGGAGCGATGGTGCACGAGAGGCCCGACACGGCGAGACTGAAGCTTTTGTTCTATGATTCAGCAGGACAGGAATGTCCCAGGGCGTCGCACACGTTGGCTGGGGCCTCCCAGCTGGGGATGTCGTCTTCTTGCTGGCCTGGGGGTCACTGCTTGCTGTCAGATTTCTTAGTGCTACTGAGAAGTTCATTATTGTTATTGTTTCAGAAGAGAAGTGAAGTGGAGTCCCCCCCAGGTTCTGTATTTCCACTGGTTCAGCTGGTGTCTGTTGCCTAGCTGGCTAACGCTGACTGTGATTGAATCATTTACATGCACAGCTTGGCTTTTGCCTGACGTTACTCCCTCACCGTAAACAAATATTAATTCCATAATCATTACATGCATTCATAGCAGAAAATAACAAGAATCCTTTATAATAAACATGGAGGATAACCCACTTCTATAGGGCCATCCCTGCTGGAACTGGTTTAATGTTAGTATTGTTGCTGTGTTTTGACCGGAAGACTACAGCCCTAAAGTAAAACTGAAGGATGTTCTCTGACCACCTGCTGTTCTGGCTGTTCTGTGGTTACTCTGTTTTGTGGGATCCCTGTTCTGTCATTCTTTTCTGTGGTCCTTAAACTACAGTTGTGGAGGTCTATAGCATGGAATGGTGTACAGGGTACTCTGTGGAAACTATGCTTGAATATGCCCAGCAGCTCGCTCGGTTACTACGCCGTGTGAAAAGAAGAAGCCGAATTAATCACACACTTGTGAAGTAATATCACAGCGCCACAGTGTGTGTCCACCTCATCGTTGCCTAGTGGGGTTGCACTAATGCTCAGGATAGGAAGTCCAGAGGCCTTCACAAAAACAAATCTGAAATGTCATCCATCATCAGCAGCAGCCTGTGGAGCAGAACAAACCCCAGACTACTCTGGCTCAAGGCTAGTCTACAAACCCAGACTTCCCCAGCACAGAGGAAGTCTATAAACCAAGCTCACCCTAACTACAAAACTGTCTCTTTGTTCTGGCAAGAGGTGCTGCCACATCAAAACTGAGTCCACTAGATTTCAAAAACACCCTGAGGCTGTGCTCACTGCAAACAGCCAATAACACCGGCTGTCATGTGTGACCTTGCACACTGTCTGAGGTGCTATGATTTGTCTTAGCAGCTGACCAACTCTGTATACTCTTCACCTACTGCAATTCTGTGATTGCAGTATAAGCTTATTGTGTTGTTAGTTGCCTTTTCGGGCCAGGTAAACTACATTTTAGGCCTGCGATGTTGTATAACAGTATGTCCTTTCTGTGCCTCTTGCACTGCTCATCTGGGATACCGGCCTAAAAAGGACACCTCACTTATTACAGGTGGAGAAATGAGAACAGATCTTGAATGTGCTGCTTTAATTGCTTTTGTGAGAAATGACTCTCATTGGTGCCAAAAGGAGAGGTCTAACAGGTTTCCTCTGTCTTTGTGAATGCATAACACTTCATGGCTTTGCATGTAATTCCAGTCTGGGCATGAAACGGTGAGCTCATCTGTCAGTGGTGTGGCTTTGCTGATATTCTAGTTGATTCTTTTGTTTTTAGTTTCTCCAATATATGAACCTGATCTGCCCGGAGGCAATGGAGAAAACCAGATTTTTAAAATCTCTAATTACTATGGATTTTGCAAAACAAGATTCATATTTTTGCAGACTGAAGGATATAGGTGACATTTTTTTTATTTTTAAGGTGTTCCACATTGCCTTTATTGTTAACTGTTTTATGCACAAGACAAGCTTTTAAGCATACATAGCAAACAAAATGCCCTGTATCCTGTATTCAGCTTGATGTTGCATAGTTAGTTGATTTCCCCGTATACGTGAATGTTTTAGTAATTGAATCAAGCTAAAAACTTGAGCATAATGAAGTGCCTAAGCTATAAGCTCAGCAGTGTGGCTCTTGGATAACTATATACCGACACTTTCTTTCATGTCTTTGATTGCCTCATTTTGTGGCTGTTGGCCATTTTTATTTAAACAGAGTGCCCTCTAACGCCGGATACCCCCAACGGTGAGGCCAGAACATACAGTGGCAGCAGCCGTCTGGCAGCCCTGAAGAAACAGATCGATATCGAGCTCAAAGTGAAACAGGGGGCAGAAAACATGATCCAGATGTATTCGAATGGTTCCTCAAAGGTAACCTCCCATTTGTTCTTACCTAATGACGTTTTTTTGCCTGCAGACTTACCTGGGGGCAGTGCCTGCACCTGCAGTACTGCTATTGTATAAACCCTCCCATGGAAAGCTTTGTAGATACTAATCTGTTTTATCCTGATAATTAAACAACTGACATCTGCATACAGCAGCAATACTGCGAAATTCAGAAATAAAGTGAAATTCTGCATATTTAATTATTAAAATCTAGTATTGCTAGTATTGTACCCCATAAAGTGTAGTACTGTAAACTAGAAGGAAGACAAGGCAAGACACTTCTTATGCACAGTGGCAATTCAAAGTGCTTCACATAAGATATAGAAGAATAACAAAGATCTCACCCAAAGATCAACCCAAGATCTATTACGGTGGGAAGAATTTTGCCAAAAATCAAAAGAAAATGTTACAAATAAAAATTATTAAAATAAAATTACTTTAGTTCATTTTTATTTAAATGAACTACAAGATCATTTGAGGAAATAAAATGAAAAATTAACAGATGCAATTTAAATTAATACAAGTAAAAAAATATAAAGTGCATAAAATCTAATTAAATATATGGGGTGTTGAGATAAAAGATAAGAAAATGATAGAATAAATAAGAGTATAAAAAATAAATCAGTAATATGCTAATATGTTACTACTGCAGTAGAATACAATTCTAGAACATTGACTTGCTGCATGTTTTATAAAAAGAGGCCAATTTTTAGACCAGTTTTATACTAATTATACTATGTCTGTAAACAACAAACAATAGTATCACTGTCAGATTAAAACTGCTTAGTAAAAATAAGCTGATTGGATGTTATCATCATGCCATTACCTTATTAGTTTTTAATTGTTTGATTTTTTTCCACCTTTGGTTCTTTCTCACACTGGTTTAGAGAACTGTACACAGCCTTAAAATTAAAATGTATAGTTTTGTTGAGTGCAGAGGATGTGGTCCAACTTGTTGGCAAACTTCATAAAACCAAATATGACACAAATCTGTATTGCATGTTGGTTATACAATTTTGCCAGATTGTCCACCCCTTCTGTGAACCACATGTTCTGAAGATCGAATCTGAGTTAAAAAATTTTTACATTTGACATGAACTACTTATGAGGGCAACACTGTCTTGTACAGTCCTCTAATTCTGTGTTGGTGGGTTATTGCCAATAATTTGTAGTCCTAGGTTTATAACAATAACCTTAATTTCAGTAACCAAGATGAAATATTTTGTCTTTCTCCTTTTTGTATTCTTATCAGGTTAAAGTTGCATTTTTTGTTAAAAGCAAATGTCCTCCCCAGCTGCAAAATTTTCGTGTGTTCCTATTTTGGTCCTCATAAATAAAGAACTAAATACCCCTGGTCATGCACGCACTTTGTCAGGATAAGGAGTGCAAATGTCCCAGTTACTTGGCTGCGTTAAGCTCAGAGTGTGTGTGTTCCTTAGACAAGTCAAGCATTAGTACAATGTGGACCAGGAAATTACTGATAAATGCAAGCCTGTCCGCTTCATCCACGCACACAGTAACAGGCCACAGAATATGGTTGGAATTTTGCTTACTCATCCTCAGCCTGTTCACATGTGGGTGTTTCCCTGCATGGGTCTCCGAGGAAAAAAATGTTGTCACCTGCTGAGTTATGAACCTGATGAATCACTAATTATATAAGAGAGACTGATATTAAGCAGTAGCCAAGTTCAGCAGATCAGAAAGTTTAGGAAACAGCTGTACGGTTATGTGCCACTGGTGCTCCTTTGAACTGTGTATTTGTTGGTTGACTTCACAGGACCGTAAGCTACTGGCCGCTGCCCAGCAGATGCTTCAGGACAGTAAGATGAAGATCGAGTTCATTCGCATGCAGATCCTCAAGGCAAGCCAGCATCATGAGCTCAGCTTCGACAACAATGACGTCATCGGTAACTTCATTCACACATCCATCAGCGTCATCATCATATATCTATGTCATCATCATTACAACATGTATAGTTTGCATAGCCTTCTAATTAGATAAATAGATAGATGGATAGATAGATAATAAAAATGACGTAAAATGTATAATTCAAGATCGAAGCATGATACTGTGAGGATGAAATGTGTGGACTGATTTAATTATTTATGCTATTGTGGTTTAGCTCAGCACCTATGCTAATGTTTTTATGTATTTAAATAAGTACATATATAAAAATGGATGGGGGCAAAATATGCCTGCATTATCACCAGGTGAACTAGAGCGCTTATTTCAGGTTGACAATGATTACAGATGATGTGCAACTACTACAGTACTAGACACGGTGTTATTTAGGATTATAATGATTACTTACAGTCTGTGGAGATGGGGGAACTGTGTAATGGAAAGCATAGATGGTCACCAAATGAATATTTTTAAGATAAAGCTGATGGGCATTTATGTTCATTGTTTAATTTAAACTCTTAATGTGCCAATGTACAATACGCAGAGTCAAAGCAAGGAAAATAGTCACTGCCAAATGATGTATGCACTGCACTATAGATCTGTCTGAGCTGTTTGGATCAATTAGTGGTGCAGGGATTAATTGTGAGTGTTGTTGTGGTGATGGGTTGTGTTGCAGCCAAGCCCATCATCAGTCCCCTGGACCTGCGGGTGGAGGAGCTCTGTCACCATGCCCGCATTGAGCATGCAGTTGCAGAGGGCGCCAAAAACGTCATGAAGCTCCTGGGATCGGGCAAACTGGCCGAGAAGAAGACTCACTCCGAGGCACTGTCCCAGACACACACACACACACACACACACTCTGTCACAGTAGACAGAACTAAGTGTTTTTCTTTTTAATCTGCACCTACCATGGCTCTGAGAAATGGTCTAGCACTTGTCAACTCAGAGAGTAAAATAACAACCCAGACACCATTTTGGTAAACATAGCAAGAGCTTAGCTTGCTACATTTATTAATTTCATGGCCAGTTCATGTTCTTCTTTGGGCATACTGGAAGCATCCTTTTGCTTTCACCTGGGCAAGAGTTTATGGTAGTTTATTCAAAGGTCATCAAGAAACTGTGTGTGTGTGTGTGTGTGTGTGTGTGTGTGTGTGTGTGTGTGTGTGTGTGCGCGTGCGTGTGTATGTATGTGATGTAATTTAGGCCCAAGCTCGCTTTAATGAATCCAGCCAGAAGCTGGACTTGCTGAAGTATTCCCTGGAGCAGAGGCTTTGTGAGCTCCCTAAACACCACCCCAAGAGCAGCATCATCGTGGAAGAGCTAGCTCTAATGTCCTCTCCTGCCCTCAGCCCCCGCCAGAGCCTCATCTCACCCCAGAACCAGTACAGCACAGTGGCCAAGCCTGCTGCTCTCACAGGTTGGACCTCCCCTTATTGCTATTCACCAACAACGTCCCTGTGGCTTGCAGGGTGTGTTTGCTGTATGAAACTGTCACTTTTTTTTTTTGGAGGCTGGTGTGACATTGTAGCATTGTAGATCTTGGTCTGCACTTTTCCTGACTGTTTATGTCTTCCCTGTGCCAGGCACACTCGATGTGCGGCTAATGGGCTGCCAGGACCTGCTGGAGAGTGTTCCGGGCCGATCCAAGGCCACCACAGTGTCCCTGCCCGGCTGGAGCCCGAGTGACACGCGCTCCTCCTTCATGAGCCGTGGGAGCCGTAGCCGAGGAACGAGCAGTCGCAGCCTTTCCAAAACAGATGACCTGTCCAGTTCAGTGGCTCCCTGTCCTCAACTGCAAACACTGCACATGGAGAGAGGGGCTTATGTTCAGTTCCCCATTTATTTATTACATCTTAATAAAACAGCTTCTGGCTTTTATTTATTGTTGGATTTTACAAGGTTAAAGCTGTAAAGCATATGATTTTTTTTTTTCTATTCCTCAAAGAACACTTTTTCTTGTATTGTTCTAGTTGTATCAAGATTAGGGTGGAGAAGAGTTTATTTGGGTGAATGTTTTTCATGTGACTTTGGGGCAGATTTTGATGGACCTAAACACAGCAGCAATGTATTGGAATTATAACAGGAAATTCTGTGGCTCATTGCAAGTAAACTTTATTTAGTTTGATGGTATCGGTGATTAGCCTTAGGTATTAGGGTTTGGGGTGATCAGTATACTATTACAGATGCATAAAAAATAAGGATAATCAATCCAAGATAGGCTTAAGACAATGGCCCAGGTGAAGATTTGTTTTCCTGACCATAAACTCTGTGTGTGTGTGTGTGTGTGTATGTGTATGTGTGTGTGTGTGTGTATGTGTGTATGTGTGTATGTGTGTGTGTGTGTGTGTGTGTGTGTGTGTGTGTGTTTCCAGATGAGATCAGCGCTGTACTGAAGCTGGACAACACGGTGGTGGGACAGACCAGCTGGAAACCTGTCAGCAATCAATCATGGGACCAGAAGTTTACGCTAGAGCTTGACCGGGTAAAGCACTGCAGGGCTGTCACTGCTAAACCTCACTCAAATCATACACTAAACATATATAGATATGTCACAAGCAAATTGCAGCATATTTGTGTCTGTTTACACGTGTGCATGCTCTTTTTGTGTGTGTGTCCCTGTAGTCTAGGGAGCTGGAGATTTCTGTGTACTGGAGGGACTGGCGCTCTCTCTGTGCTGTGAAGTTCCTGAGGCTGGAGGATTTCCTGGACAACCAGCGTCATGGCATGTGTCTGTACCTGGAGCCCCAGGGGACTCTGTTTGCTGAGGTGCACCTCCACTGGGCCTCCTTTCCCTCTCCACATGTGTCCACAGAGGCGAGGGATCTAAAGTGCTAATTAGGCCCTTGCCAAAAGTTTATGTAGACTCCTATGTACACGTTGAGTATTTGTCGTAATCAAACCCTCCAGCACTCGTGTCCTCTCAAAGGAGACTGAGCTGTAGTTGGGGCAGAACAGAGAACTGGTTTGGATACACCATTATACCAGAGCATTTTGTATTTTTCCCAGGTTACTTTTTTCAACCCTGTCATTGAGAGAAGAACCAAACTCCAGAGACAAAAGAAGATTTTTTCAAAGCAACAAGGTAAATGGATTTTCTTTGTAAAATGGTGAGATTATGTGGCATTTTTCCTGATATGGTATAATATTACTCTAAAGAGTATAATATACCATCAAACTATGTGAAATGTAAAAAAAAAAAAAAAAAAAAAGTAAAAGTTAATAATTACGCTTCACTGAAGTAGCCTCAGCAAACTGCTCTGCTGATTTTGTATGTTTCACTTGCTGCTGTGGCGACACGGCACAGGGAAGACATTCCCGAGGGCTCCACAGATGAACATCAACATAGCCACATGGGGCCGGCTGGTGAGGAGAGCCATCCCCTCCGTCAGCAACTCCTTCAGCCCTCAGCAGATCCCTGAGCTGGCCACAGAAAGCAGCCGTAGCAGTCAGCCCACTTCACCCACCCTCACCAGGTACATGTGCGTTTATGATCTTTGAGGGAGTTTTCTGCTTAACTGTGTATTAACAGGGTTGGCCCAAACAATTTTTCACTACATTAGTATTCTGATTTGAATTCGGTATTTTTTTTTTTGTTGTTTGTTTATTCAACACAACTATTACCAGTATAGGTACAACAGCTAAGATTTTTACAACTGTTGTTTTTAATACATGGCGAACGTAAAACATGGAAAATAATTTATGGTTTGGCACTTTATTCATACATGCCACGCATCACTGTTGCCTCGGCTGAGAACATGTTAAATTATCTGATGTGCAGAAAAATCCTTGGTATACTAGACGTTGGTATACTGTTTAGTTCATGACAAGATACAGCAAGTACAGAAGTACAATATATCCTGCTTACAAGAAACACTGCCTTGCAAAAGTACCTCCTTAAAAGTAGTCGGATTCATCTGAATTATAAATGACAAATGTTTTGCTGTCATATTTATTTGAAACAGTGACCCTTTAATGTAATTTATTTAAAGTGATACTGATTTTATATTTAAAAAAGTATTATGTGTAAAAAATTACTAACTGACAAATGCTGTTTGCATAAGTATTCAACCTGTAGTGGAAGCTTTGAATAAGTTTACACAGATGGAAGATATTGTCCTAAAGAGGGCACAATTGTCTCACAATAGGCCTCTACCTGTGAATAATTAAAAATCTGAAGGAAAGCTATAAAAGTAAAGAACAAAGGGCATTTTAAAGAAGTTAGAAATAAAGTTATTAAATGAACAAGATAGGAAAAGCTACATTATAATCTCCAAATTTTTGGATGTCCAAGTGAGCACTGTTGGATCAGCTGTGAGGAAATGCATCACAGCACCCACTGGCTAGACAAGCCACAGAGAGGTCAGCAAGCACTTTGAGCTACAGAGTTAATTGACTAAGGGAGTGAAGGTCTAACAGTCGATGATATCAAGAGCTCTGCATGTAAGGGTGGCTAGAAAGGAGCCATTGCTGAAGAAAAAAAACGCATTGAAGCATGTTTAGAGTTTGCCAGAAAGAATCAGAGTGACCGAGATAACGTGAGAAGGTTTTGTGGCAAGATGAAATGGAGGTTTTTGACCAAAATTCAAAATGCTGTGTGAGGCGCAAATCTAACACTGCCCATTCCTCAACAAACACCATCCCAGTTGTTTTAACAATGTGCACGAGCATTAGCCCTTTACACATGAAACCTATTATAGATTTACTTTGGTGCTTTATGTTATTAATGGGAGATTGAATTCCTGGATCAGTGACCCGACGGTGACTAAGCTGAACTTTGATAAAGACCACACGCCTGGCACGAAGCATTACTCACTGGTCAGCATGAGAGAGACGCTCCCGGAACAGAAGAGCCCGAACAAAGAACAAGGCCAGGTAATGTCATGCTGCCGAACGCTGCCAGCACACCACCAAAGAGCTCTGCTGTTGCTCAGTCAGCGGTGCTGGTACTGCCACCAAGCTCATACCTGCACAGGGGTGTCTACACAGTATGAGATCCCAATCTGCAACAGTGATAGCATTCAAGTTCACTTTGGACACCGAAGGCCCAGGAAGTGCCTGGGGGTTCACGCAGCATACAAATTAGTCATCCATTTCTATTTTGTATAAACAATTGCTACAGGCAGATGATGACGGTGACCGTGCCACTGTAAATGGAAATTCCTCTCTGCAGGATGCCCTGAGCACGTTTGGCTTCCTAAACAACAGGAACAGTATGGTGGTAAAACCTGACCTCAAAGATGTCGCAGGGCATGAGATTCAGCCACCCGGGTTGGAGATTATAGCTGTACAAAAGAACACGGATATAAGGTGAATTATGTGGATATTTAATCTCTCCCTCATTTTGATACTTTTTTGACCTAACAGGAATAACCTAACCTTTTCCAAATAATATCTCTCTAAATGGAGATGCACCTCACCACCAAAGAACATTAACGAGTATGCTTTACTTATTTTTTCCTAACAAAAGTATCAGCCTTTTTATTTATCGATTTATTTACACATTGGATAATGATTCAAGTTCTAGGGAAGAGGTAGAAGATGAGGAAGAGGAGGAGCAGTTTCACTTCAGCCTCAGAGACTTTAAATGTATTGCAGTGTTAGGTCGCGGACATTTTGGAAAGGTAAGTCGGATCAGACCTTTAGAGCCTATTATGTATTTGCACTGTTAGAAATGCATCACCAAAGCAACTGTGTCTGTTCCACAGGTCTTATTGGCAGAGTACAGCAACACAGGAGAAATGTTTGCAATCAAGGCCCTGAAGAAAGGAGACATTGTGGCTCGGGATGAAGTTGACAGGTCTGGCATCTTTGTGCTTGCATGATTAAATAGCTTCTGTGATGCTGATAGCTGCTGTCCCGTTGGCTACATGTACCGGCTGTGTTTTTTTTTTCCCTCCAGTCTAATGTGTGAGAAGAGGATCTTTGAGACTGTGAATAGTGTTCGGCACCCCTTCCTGGTCAACCTGTTCGCCTGCTTCCAGACCAAGGAGCATGTTTGCTTTGTGATGGAGTATGCAGCAGGAGGGGACCTCATGATGCACATACACGCTGACGTGTTCTCAGAGCCACGTGCCACGTGAGTCATGCACACATGCGCGCACACACACACACACACACACACACACACACACACACACACACACACACACACACACACACACACACACACACACACACCCCAACATTTGACCTGCAGCATGCCTGGTGCAATGTAGAACATGCACTGTCCATCGACCTCTCTTTTAGGTGCATTTTCCCAATTATACACTATGGCTATTGACAGGCACAATTTGTTAACCACTCTCTACCCCTTTCCTTACTGGTCAGTACGTGACCACTGCTGACAGTTTATGGGTGATGAACCATTCTCAACTCAAAATTAACACTGTTGTGGTGGGTTTATGGTTGTGGGTTGAGCTGGTACAAATGTATCTGGCGCAACAATATTACTGGGTTTTTCAGACACCTATTCCTCCTCCAATGTGTGTTGTACACATGATAATGATATCGGCCATTATGGTTTCAGTGTTAAGGAAACTCATTATTTCCCATGGACAACTGCTCTTTGTACTGGAGCTTTTGTAAAAAAAAATTGTGAGTAGACTGACTAATCACATGGCAGTCATTCAGTTATAACTATTTCTTCTGGCAGGTTTTATGCTGCTTGCGTTGTCATGGGATTACAGTTTTTACATGAACACAAGATTGTGTACAGGTATGAAAAACCAATCAAACCAATCAAGTTACGGGCCTGCACTCTTCACTGCTGAGGTCAACATTTAACTTAATGTAAAACTGAATTTGGTCATGAAATTCATTGCAATGAAATCCAACCTACAGAGATTTGAAGCTGGATAACTTATTGCTGGACACAGAAGGCTATGTTAAAATCGCTGATTTTGGTCTTTGCAAAGAGGGTAAGCAAAATTATTAATTCCTTCCCCAATCACAGCTTTCAGTGTGGTCCTGGTTATTTTCCACATTCCCTCTGGGAATGCTTTCAGTAATGTTTGTCTGTTTGGTCAGGAATGGGCTTCCGGGACAGGACAAGCACATTCTGTGGCACACCAGAGTTCCTCGCTCCCGAGGTCCTCACGGAGACATCGTACACGCGTGCAGTGGACTGGTGGGGGCTGGGTGTGCTCATTTTCGAGATGCTGGTTGGTGAGGTCAGTGTCTGGCCATGATGGCACTGGCCTTCAACTGTCTTTAGTCCATCGTGCCTTCCCTACATCGGATCGGGTGCTGAGAGCCTACCTAATTACAACAGTGCTCTTGACTTAGTAAGACTAGATCATTTGTGGATTAGACAGTGCTCATTCACAGTACTCATTGGTGTGAAGGCCGGTTCACACCATGGCACACACACTGCTGTGTCATGAAATCTCACCAGTTGATGTCACTCTCCTGCCACTTGAGAGAGTATTTGGAATGTACATGGCTTGGTATGTGGGTAGCGTTATGGTTGAGTGAGTCTCTATCCCTGCAGTCTCCTTTCCCCGGTGATGATGAAGAAGAGGTGTTTGACAGCATTGTGAATGATGAAGTCCGCTACCCAAGGTTCCTCTCAACCGAGGCCATCTCTATTATGAGGAGGGTCAGTCTCCAAAAAACCCCATTTATCAGAGTACTGAAACTGTTCTCAAAAACATGCACTCTTTGGCCACTTTATTAGAAACACTTAGTACCTATACTCACATTTAGATCTATTTAGGTGACTTTCATAATTGCAGTTACAGACTGCAGCACCTCTGTTCATCTGCCCTCTATCCCATTGCCTGACTCTTAGCTGTACACCTATGTGTTTCTAATGAAGTAACTAGTGAGTGGACACTGTACACAGTGAGCACCAGCGGTTTGTAACCATAATTTTAATGTTTGTTTTACCTGTAGCTCTTAAGGAGGAACCCAGAGCGGCGACTGGGAGCAGGAGAGCGCGATGCTGAGGAAGTAAAGAAGCATCTGTTCTTCCGAGTAAGTAGACAGTCAAACCGTACCTGATTTGTCATTAAGAGCTGTGTCTTTTACTCAATTCTTACCATCCCTAATGCTTGCACCTGCAGCATATCGACTGGAATGGATTACTGGCTAAGAAAGTGAAACCGCCTTTCGTGCCAACCATTCAGGGTGCCAGTGATGTCAGTAACTTTGATGAAGAATTCACGTCTGAGGCGCCGGTCCTGACCCCACCCAGGGAACCACGCCTCCTCAGCCGTGAGGAGCAGGGCATGTTTGCCGACTTCGACTATATCGCAGACTGGTGTTAGCCACATTGTCCTGATTCCCTTCCCTCTACAAAAAAACCAAAACTGTGAATGTAGCCCTGTATCACTTTGCTGTTACTTCATGACATTTTAGAGAGACATTCTTAAAGCCCAGTATTTTTAAATACTATAGAGCAAAGTGCTACTCAACATTCAGAGTTGGAAGATGTATCTCTTCAGATCAGTATCTCCTGATTTTTACAGGAGTTTCACACCCCAGACCATAAAGAAATTATGGGCCTAACTCAGTTGTTACCACTTCAGACATCAGCATTAATACCTAAAATATTAATTGTGAGAGGTTTCTCCTCCTTGTACCTATTGCTTTACTTGGTGAGAAGCTCTTGCTACAATGCATTAATGCACTATAGGCCAGTTTCTGAGGCCTGGAATAAGACTCAATCTAGACTAAAAAGAATTTCCAATTTTGATTCATCATTGGCACTACAACTTCATCCATGTTTAATCCAAGTCTGGGAAACCTACCCCAAGTACTTGTGACCGACAGGCTCATGCTATAACAGACGCAATACATTTAACTTTAAGGCAGTTATTTTATATATCCAATCAAAATTCATCCTGAAACTCTTCGATGTTTCTAACCGAATGGATTGCTTTGTGCAGTGGGCCTAGCATAAACAAAATAATGTGTAATGTTTATTTTTAGGTGGAGTACGAGATGGTTTGCTTACTGTCCTGAATTTTATTATTTGAATGTAATTAGTAGTGTATAATAGAGATGAGCTATTGTTATAGGTTTCAAACTGTTTACTTTCCTGGCGATCACTATTTGAATGTAAAAACAAAATACCAATGTACATTAGAGAAAAACAAAGCCAGTGACTAACTTTATATACCATTTTGCAACCTAATGGGAGAAATCATGCCATTCTGATTTCTGTTCTCCCCAGTCATCTCCCTGCAGCAATAGTATTACATTTATTTTTCATTATTTATCTGCTGCCTTTTTCTCAAAGTTAAGTGCCTGGCTGAAGGTACAGCCACAGTCGTTTGGGATGAAACCATGACCTCAGTGTTCAGTCTTCAGCTGTGAAGAACCACAACCTTACAACTCGGGACACTTTCAGTGAATTTTGGGCCACTGGTAATCTGTAACCAGGAGCTATTCTTTCACACAAGGTTATCTATGGGATCTGAAACTAATCAGTTTCAAAAACAATGACCTGTCACTGAATACTTTTCTTTTAATGTAGCAGTGTATTATGAAAAAATGTATGGGGTGTCTTCATTATCATAGTTTTTCTGCACATCTGAGGTGAAAGGTAAAAACTTGTTTGCCCGTCTATTGTCTACCTGACCAAAAAGCTAATCTCAAACTATATGAAATTCAAGGTCTTATTTCAGCCCACAGTGTAGCCTAAACCTTGGGTCATTAGAGACCAAAATATATTTGTTATACATCTTATACTGACAGCTAAAGCATCTTAGAAGTGTCAGTTGAAGTTTGTCCCTAGAGGTCTGTCAGTCTGGGTCTGCTTATTGATGTAGTCTACCCTATGTAAATACAATGGAACCCAGAAGCACTTGTTCTTTTCTAAATTATCATCTGAATTTTGAAAGTGGACTGTAGAGGTTTTTACATCTCACATGGTTAAGGGAAAGGAAACTAGAGCCTTTCAGTGGTACAGCAGCATTGAAGACAAATATGTTGTAAATAAAACTTTTGTTATGATTGATGTCCATCATGAGTGCAGAAGTAAATGTCTGTTCTGTAACATTTTCCATATATATTTTTATGTACACAAATGTATGAATTGTGTAGTGATGCATTAACATTCAGAGAAACATAACTGACCTGTAAGGATCGGAACAGAAACACACAAACTCCTGTTCCAAGGGTTAATAAAGATGTGTTTTAAGTGCCATGCATGTGGTACAGATACATAACCAACTTAAATGTTTTGCCACATTTGTAAACAACCTTCCATGTTACTGAAATTCACAAGATCTCCAACATGCTTTTCTGAAAAGCATTTATTGTTTAAATTACTAAATATAATGCACACTACCAAAACTCAATCATTTCCTACAAAAGAAAATGTTTACAGTATGAAATTGCTTACTTCTGACTAATTAAGCCCTCACTTAGACATATATACAATATTTACACAAATCAAATTCAGTCAAGTATAGATTGCAAGCTGTGTTAAACCTTGGAATGTGTCTCCTGTAGTTTTGTTAAATCCCTGCCCATAGCCTTTCAAGAAGGCTTAATGTCTCAGAAGAGCAAAACTTTTCAACACCATACAAAACCCACTATAAAGAGAAGTAGATGCATAGACTGCAGGGGTGATTCACAGTTGAGGGAGCTTGTCAACCGGTGTGTCAAATTTGAAGTCTGTGGGGAAGAGATCTGCAGCACGTGGGTAGATGAGCCTGTATGACTGGCGAATGGTCACATCAGCTACCCCTGCTATATCACCAATTTCTGTGCAAAGACCAACGGTTTGAAAATGAGTCCCAACATCCAGTGCCATCCTCAATGTGACACAGTAACAAATGTTTAAGTTGAACAAGTCATCATAAGTTGCTGTTTGGCCTCCTCCAGCTTTGTATCAATATTAATTTAACACAGAACCCACAAAGCCTATTCCAGCACTTTCCAGCCCACAACCACAGCCACACTGGCTCCTGTCTTTGTGGCACCAGACAAAGACCTTACCTTTTTGCGTCTTCTTTTCAGCCGAGGCCTGGGAGGCCATGTAAATAGCTGCAGCAGCCACTGAGATAGGGCTGCGGCCAGGCACCAGGTCCAGCTCCACTGCCTTCCTGGCAATGAAGGTGGCAGCCATCTGGACATGCTTGGGTAAGCCCAGGTTGGAACAGAAGCGCGACATGAAGTCTCCTGTAGTTATGAGGTCCACGCTCGTCTCTAGCGCCTTCAGGATGAGCTTGAAGCATCGGCCAATCTCCTTTTTTGAGATCCGGGACACGGCGCAGATTTCTGAAGGTAAATCAAATGATGACGATACAAACCACATCCCATGTGGTTTTATATGAATCATTAAGCATCAGTGTACAACCATTTTACAGTTTCTGAGTTTTAAGTACAGGGGAGACAAAGGCATGAACTTGTTAGATCTTGTTTTCCACAGGGCAATTTTCTAATATGCAGAGACAAATGAAGTCAGTCAAAGTTGCTTGATGAATTAAACTAAAAATATGGCAGGTATAGGGCCAGCAGAGAATTTCGCTGTACTCCCTATACTTAGTGGTGGAAAGGGTCATTTTCAACAGTAATAACTTCAGTGTTTGCTTCAGCTGTGGTGGCAGCTGCTTCAAATTCCATTCCTATGAACAAGTCATTGTGGATGATACTTGTTTAAAATAATCTAATCATGTTATCCTGTGGGCAAGTACTTATGCCCTAATGCGAAACCACTGGACAGACTTTGTTTATGCCTGCCTGAAATCTGATGCCGATGTGAGAAGTTTAGCACATGCAGATGCGATGTTGATCTGGTCACATTTAACTCATGACATGCTGTGTGCGTTTTTACCCCTTGCAATTTTCATGCATTTTCTCCAATCCACATATGGAAGGTGTAAACCTGGTGTAAGAGATCAAAATGTAGTTCACCACCTTCACCTTGTGACCACCACAGGAAATCTACATACCTTTAAATGTTCTGGGGACTCCCTCCTGTCTGCATGCAATGTATAGGCAGGCAGAGGCTATGGCATCATTACTCCTGCCTTTAAGGCTCTTCTGCTCATAAACTTGTTTAAACAAGTTATTTGTACGATCCTGGTGGCCATACCAAAAACAAAATAAAAAATTAACATTTCAATTACACACAACCCCACCATCCAGGCGTGCCGATAGAGTGAGCTGTGTCATTACACTCATTTCACAGATGCAGCAGCATGTGCCAGTTTCCTATGTACAGTTTCAGTTTGGGTGTGAAACATTTGTATGGACCTGTTGTGTTAACAATTAAAGTAAATAAATGGGGTTGAACTAGTTTATTTAGATACAAACTGGCTGGCCTGCCCATGCTCTGTAAAGGCCTGTGAAGTCCACCTCTGTTCCTTGAACCTTTTCCAGAAAATTTTTCATGTTCCATTAAAAAAACAACAACCTTGGATTAAATTCACTAAGACTAAAAAATAAAACAAAAGCAATTTTAAATAAATGGCGTCTTTTTGTACTAGTGCATTTTATTATTTATTCTGGTCATTGTTTATACCTTAAAATTCTAATTGAAAAAGTCTACCTGAAGTAGACTAACTCCAAACAAATGTAACTCTATACATTGTTTCCAAAGTGCTATGGTCCTCTACACTACAGAATTAGGCTCAAGTGGTCTTTGGTCCTTTACCATTTTCATATCTAGGGTATCTGAAATATAATGACTTATGTACAAATAAAACAACACAAAACCAAAAAACAACTTACTATGATGTTCCTGGGCAGGTTGATCCTGTCCGCCATGGTGCTGATCTCTTTGAAGGCATTCAGCATGGCTCTGTCGGAGCTACTCATGGTTCTACGGTTTTGATACTTAGAGTTGCCAAACTCATCAAAGCTTGCTGCACCTGTGCCCTATTTACATTCACATAGAAAGACAAATCATGAGACAATCCAAGGAATAATCACAAAGTAAGAAATGCCCAAGGTCAGGAAAGCTCGACAACTCAATCAACTGGATCTGGGAGCCTTTAACAGCACAGTACAAAATAGGTGATGGTGAGAAGGCTCTAGTTTTAATTACTATGTGCGCCATGTCAGCAAACATGGACTAACTTGGTTTGCTGTAAATGTATCTCCATCATCTAAAGCAGTGTCTGGAGGCATTCTATTCCCGCACACAGAAACCTTGTGCCCTACAAGGCCACTTGAAAAGGCACAGCTCTCATAGGTTAATTGTAAGTGCACAGAAGGCTTGCAGCCCAACTGTCACATACACAATTTCAGCCAGTTTAGAACCCAGAGATCAGTTTTTAACCACAGGACCACTGCTGACCAGGTATTATTTGAGAGGCAGAGCATTCTCAACACAGCATTAACACCGATTAGACCACAGGCATTCTCAGTTTAAACAACCTAGGTTAACCCGACATCTTAATGCATCTTGTAAACAAGAGAAGAAAAATCCTGACAAGTTAAACAGGTCTTCGGATTTACCTCGCCTTACACGTCTGGATAAGTTGTGGCAGAGGTAGTTTTATTACCTTGCTGATCATTGTGGTTAGATCTCCTCCATTCAAAAGAGGGTTCTGTGCATCACCAACACGCGATGGGTCTTTGGTAGCTTTTTCGTTTGTGAATGTCCTCCACTCTGAGCCGACGTCAATAACACGATCACCTGGTATAGAGAAGGGATAGTTTGGTGATGGGAGACAGACTGCATTTCACAGACAGAAGAGAGCAGTTTACACATTCATAACAGTCAAGTGATGTGTGCTTAGCAGCACCTCAGAGACTGCGTCCTCTGAAATGGAGAGTTTATACGTTTATTTGAAAAAAATGCATTAATCAAATAGCCCGATAGTCTGAGTGTGAGGCAGAATACCTGAGGACTGATTATTTGCTTGCTGCAAGTGTATAAAGGTAGATATTAAAATGTGTGCTCATTATAAAGAACTAATTAATCAAAGGAACAAAGTCTGGAGAGTGTTCTAAAACTGCCTGCAAAATTAGCATGCCAAGTTAAATGCAAAATGCATTACTATCTGTGTGTATGTGGAGAACAAAGCAAAGAAATTTTTAGTTTTTACGTTTAGTTATACATTATCATACAGTAATATTGGCTCTCATTAGTCCCTGACCGTAACACAGACAACATTCAACCAAGTAAGCATGCAGTTAGCAGCTGACCCACAGTACACCTTGAGCACATACCTACTACCAGGCCACATTCTGGACAGATCATATCGCCTGCCCTGTAGTCCTCCACCAGAATGGCATCAGGGTGGTTGGGACATTGCACCTTAGGAAGAGCATCTCCACTATGACAAAAAAAAACAAAAAAAACCCAGAGGTTAGATTTATTTATATAGCACTTACAAAAGACAAAGGGTATAGCTGAAGGGAGTGTGATGCAGAAAGAGTATCACAACATGATACATTTTCATGAAACAATGAGGAAAATAAACTACTAAGTAAAAAAAGCTAAAAGAGCCAAGACCCAATCAGCTATTTGTTCCTATGTGGCTTGAATTTGACAACAGCAGGTCTTTACAGGCTTTCTCTAATTGGTCCAATTGTGTCTATGAAACATGCAGATGTACAGTGTCCTAGAAGTAATACAAATGATGCTTCAAATGTGCTCAGAAAGGGGTCATGCCAATTTAGAGCACACATTTATCCCTCACCTCTATCAGATGAATTTCTGACAAACTGCAAGCCGAGAATAAACAGCTACAGGACTGGGGAATGCATTCCAGATCATGTAAACTACCAATTTGGTATGTTATCATGCAAAGCACACTTCCCCATGATGTTGCACAATCTTCAACAACCTTACTTCAGTCTGCTTTTACTTGGCCACGCATGACGAGCCTCCTAATCACACAGCTATTCCACATAAACACCAACTCCCCAGCAAACACACAGGCAAACCAGATTACCTTAATGTACTCGTGACATCTTAGCAAACAAAACTGCTTTAACCGATACCTGCTAAAATGTAGCTGCTAAAATCACAGCACAGGGCAGACTTGCTTATCAAGTCGGTTACAGGCACTAAGGGGTTAGGTCGAAAGAGAAACGTGTCGGAGTAGGAGTCATCAAAGAGTAATTTCAGATTGCTATTTATATAGTTTTTAAAAGTTCAACCACTTTTAAATTTGGAGGAAGTCAATCAACCGCTTACATTGCAACATTTGACGTTTTTCTTGTAACACTACTAAACATAGTCCAGACATCTCAATTTCCAGCTTACATCTTACTTTTAACTTTTCCCGTGTCCAAGAACCATTTTAAAAGCGTTATACATTACGCCAAAACATAATACCTTTAGTGCTACGAGAGAAACACAGATTTATCAAATCGAGATGTCTTGCATCCAAGACACCGATCACATTAACCTACAAGGCACACACTACTCGAATAAGACAAAAAGATAAGCGCTCGTCTATCTGCGGTATAGCAGGTGATTTTCAGCGTCCATATCCGAGCCATGAACTCACCGGTTATGTAACCCGACTAAAATGTTAGAGTAAAACATCATGTGCTGTGTTATGCAACCAATTCCCAAAAGGAATTGTGCTGATGTGGCTGTGGTAAGCCTAATTACTAGCTAGCTAGCTAGCTAGCTAGCAACGTTAGTCGTAAAAGGTCGTCACTGCTCCACCAAAAAGTCCCCGGTTAAACAACAGTTACAGTGAGTGCGCATGAATAACGTCGCTTGCTAACGCTAAAAATTGATAGCTACCTTATTTGCATCATTTTGTGCAACAGCAATGTCTGCAGCAAGTGAATTGTGAAGGCAGTTGGCTGTTGTGTGACGTGTACTTTGAATTTCGCCGACTTGCTACTACTAGCCGTATAGTAAACTAGCCAGCTAACCCTAGCTAGCTGACTACTATTTTTAGCTAGCTAGCAACATGCTAGCCAGCAATGTGGTCTATCGCATTTACTCATTGCATTATAGGTACGCGACCAGTCTCGGGGCTTAATCGGAAAATAAAAGTGACAGAATTGCATGGCTGCGTGACACAACGATAGCCATTTACCTTAGCGCAATTGTCACAAAATGTGTCGATAACTTAGCTAATCCACGTGTCTCCACAATTTGCCAGCGCGGTAGCTCAGGGCTGCTAGCCCGATAGACAGGTAGCTATGCCATCCGCTGGTTATCTTAGATAGCTATGCTATCTGCCAGCTAGCTAACTGAAACAATGCGTTCTTGTTCACCACATATATTGTTTCAGATACACGGCGATTTGTTTTTGATCACCCCGAAAACGTATTATTAAACTGTTGTGGTTTAAAATATGAGTATATGAAACAATTTCTGAGAAGTGCAACATTAAAAAGCACGAAATGTACTGACCGGCTCGTTGACGCCATACTATCACCCTGTCTGTGCTCTGGCCTCGACTCCCTACTTGAAACAATGGCGTTCTCTACCCTTATTTATAGCTTTTTCAGATCACGTGTCTCATTTCGGGAACGCCGGAAGGGCCAAAATACAATACAACATTTCGTCCGTGTTTTCATTTTATTGCATTTATTTTCTTAACAGACGTTTATTCCATATATATGTGGTCATATTATTAAACTGTACTGCGAGTTTCGGAACAAATTCTGGCTTTTTTTGCACAACTAGATGCCAACAAAGTATAAAAAGCCAGATTTGCTATTCTCACTGGAGACGACCATATTGTCTGTTCAATATATTCTGGTCAAAATGATTACTTTCTCTGTTATTGGACAACCATTCTACAGAAGGTATGCTTTCCTGAAGGTTTCATTTATTATGCCTGGTCTAGCTAATAAATGACCTCTGAAGACAGAAGAGTGAGGTATGCTGGAGTAGGATTGGTTACAACTGATATATGAACATCAAAATTTAATTCTACTTGAAAATTGCTTCTGACAAATTGTAAAGGCTATATTTTCATACTTCTCCTAGTTGAAATGTATCCATTAAGTGAATTACAATCTTACAAACCGTAAATTTGACTTACCAGTATAGATGGAACAAAAGGACTTTGTTCCCAACCTTTAAATTCACTGCAAAACAGATCACCACATTGTCCTTCTAAAATGGGGGCGTATACCTTAAGACATATGAAAAACTTATATTGCCTGAAATCTAGATTACATGAATGACTGTGTTGGTTGAGATAAGGTTTATATACATATACGTTATATACGTTTATACTGCATGCAGCATCAGTAGCAGAGCCTAATTGCCATGTCGTGTGCAGTCTAGTACACGTTATTTGTACCATATATATTTGAATCTGTATATTTATTTAAAACCGCAGAGATCTTGTAACATAGAAGTCCCATTCCATCAGTAATGTATTCTGATATAACAGTATATTTTCAATATTTATGGGAAAAGAGGAATGGCAAAACTTTACAGAGGTTCCTCTGTTGGGAGAGAGAGAAGACAATTAATTTATTGCATCATTGCTTGCTTACATCATGTTTGAGCAGCAGTTAACTACATTTCACCAACCACCATCAAAATGTCTTGAGACAGAACTGAGTTAAATTCTGACTGAACAAATTTTTCTAATGCCTAAAAGATATGCAGTGGCAATGGCCATATGTTTCTCAGGCAAACTGGCTGAAACCTGAAGAAACCACCCAGAGAAGGTTTCAGTTGCCTTAGACACTTCCTACACCACCTACAGTGCCAGCTCAACAATACAGTCTTGTAAGAAAATTTGTTTGAGCTGCGCATAACTGGAAACTAGTTTCTTCAAAGATAGATAGATAGAGAGAGAGAGAGAGAGAGAGAGAGAGAGAGAGAGAGAGAGAGCATAATGGCTATATTCAGACAGAATAACAGAATGTACAGTGCTGTATAATACATTGTATAGTAACACAGGAGTTTATCGCTGATTCAGTTCCACTGTTGTCCCTGTTTTCACACAGCTTTGTGAAGCAGTCTCAGGAAGGCACATTTAATGTATAAAACGAAATGGACACAATTATTCAGATTTGATATTTGATATCAACAGGAATTTTCTGAAATGTGATAGATCATTCTAAATTTGCAAATTAAACACATGAGATCGGTTCAGGGAGTGAGTGAGTGCATCTATAACCACCGAATGATGGAGGCAAAGTACATAAGCGCAACAGCGTCGGACGTTGAACGATGTTATCGTCCAATGAAAAAACGTTATTCACTCGTAGCAACGTCACAGACCGGAGAACGGTTTGTTAAGGCAAACGGACTGACATTTAAATACTATCCTAAAGGAAAACTTTGACTTCATTGCGCGATGATTTGGCTGTAGAGTTGCGCTGCGCGGAAAGTACGCGTTTTAGTGCATTCGAGGCTTGTGACTCTTTCCGTAACAAATCGCTTCTCTATTCCTGAATTCGCCGTCTGTCGTTTCTTGAGAGTTGAACACATAATTATGCGGGAAACAGCTCCATGGAATACAGCTTGTAATTTGTCAGCCAAGTAATAACATCCAAATCTAGTAAGTTACCCGTTTCTCTGACATTATTAACGCATCCTCCCACCATAGATATCATGCTCTTTATTCAGCTCTGCGACTAATCTTTCGATGCGTTACAAAAGTGAATTTACGCGCTTTTGTGGAGTGTACTTGTACTTCGGTGGGTTCTTTTAAAACTAAATGAACAGAACTCACAGAGTTGTTAATTGGATCTAAAAGAAAACCACAATCTGAAGTGAATTACAGATTTTCAACAATAGTGCTTTTAACAATGTTTAAAACAGTAAAACAATCTCTGTATATTGTTTATTGCCATTTTGTTCAGTCGTGCATTGACTGAACACTTATATAACGCTCATGCACATAGTAATCCTACTGAAATGTAGTAACTTTGGTCTAAACTGAGAACTTGGGTAAACACGTTTCTCGTGTGTTCCTTCCGGTATTACATAGGTCATTCCTTCGCATAAGCTCGTGTAGTCTGAATGTGATCAGACTGAACACTGTTAAGGTCCCTTAATCAACGTGTGCTGACTTGTCAGTGTGCCTCACGCGCTTTTCCAATGTAGGTTGCCTGAACACGCCTAAACTTCGGTAAATGTACATCTTGAAATTTACACAGCCTCCTCAGAGATGGACACATTATCATTACTTTCTCAAATGTCACAAGAATATGTTAAACCTCTCATGAGACTGCCACTTAACTTTGTTTTTGTGATCAGGATTCTGAAGGTCTGTGAAACCTGAATAGGCTACAATAATTTAGGATCCAAATGTTCAAAATACAGTACATAGAGGTTAAATGCCTAAACTATTTGTAGTTATGATGGGCATTCAGAGTACATATTGACTACATACATATGCTACATTTTTGGAATTGGTCATATTCCAGGTCTATTCTCCTCATTCTAACAATTTATAGTCTACACATTTAGACAAGGATTATGCCAACATTATGTATGCATCTGCCACACATATACAATTACTAAACACTTAAATTAGAACACCCAGTTCCATTTGAAGCTTGTGTCTGGGCTACATTTATGAACGAGATACAAGGTTGGCATGTGCTGTCATTGTAAAGGGAGAGCTCTTTGGTGTAAACCTGGCTTTTCTGTGAGATATTTACTGAAGCAGATTGTACATTCTGCCATTTATGGGGGGAGCCTAAGTAAACCAAAACAAAAGTTTTTCTGACACTGCTGCAGTGCAGCAAACCATTCAACATTGACACCTGTGTTAGGAGTTTTTACACATCAGTGACCTAATAACTATATTCAAAAAGGTTCACAGTATATCTGTTAGTATTTTTATTTACTGTTGTCCTTTATAGCTATACATTACATCGTGTCACTTGGTAAGAGCCACATAAAATCAACAAAGCACTCAGTCAATAAGGGAAGGCATTGTCAACATACTGATCACTTGGATAAATTATACAGATTTATGTGTTGATTTTACAACTTTTCTTTTGAATGTCTTGTTACGATTAAAGACCACTTCAAAAGTTTTTATTTTGAAGTACTGAATTTATTGATGCTACATAGCAAAACATAGTAAGACATGCTTTTATAAAAGCACTGTCCTAGATTTACTTATTTAACTTTAATTTGATCAAATACTAACAACATTATAATAACTGGTATGGTTGTTTTTTTGCAGATATGTTTAGTCTTTCTGAAGTTGCCTCACTTAATGATGTCCTGCCAACATATCGAATCCTGAAGCCATGGTGGGATGTCTTTATGGACTATCTTGGGATAGTCATGTTGATGTTAGCCATCTTTGCTGGGACAATGCAATTAACCAAAGACCAAGTGGCATGCCTTCCCATTCTAGAGGAAAAGCAAGAGATCCTGAGAGCAAGCCACTATACAACAGAGAACCCACAGGAGACTTCCACATCTTCACTGGGTTCTGAAACTTCATCCACTCATGATCTTTCCGACAACATTATGCATGACATGTATCTCAGTCAACATATTCCCATTAGGAGCAAAATGGTCAGTTCCATACCTCAACCCAGAGGACGCCCAACAAACCTAGACTATCAGCAGTACATTTTTGTCAACCAAATGTGTTACCATGTTGCCTTGCCATGGTACTCCAAGTATTTTCCTTATCTTGTTCTGATACACACTATATTGTTGATGGTCAGCAGCAATTTTTGGTTCAAATACCCCAAAACAAGCTCAAAGATTGAACACTTTGTGTCAATCCTGGGCAGATGTTTTGAGTCACCCTGGACCACAAAAGCACTGTCTGAAACAGCATGTGAAGACTCTGAAGAAAGCAAGCAAAGAATCATGGCTGGCCAGATGGCTTCTAAACAAATATCCACAGACAGTCGAGAAGACAGTGCTGGTTCATCCACACCTATATTAGAGAGCAATAAGGTAAACTTTTCTGCTGAGAGGTTCTCTGCTGTTCCTGAAGGTCCAAGCATGACCATTTTGGACAAAAAAGATGGAGAGCAGGCCAAGGCTCTTTTTGAAAAGGTGCGGACATTTCGAGCTCATGTGGAAGACAGTGACTTTATTTACAACCTCTATGTGGCACAAACATTCATCAAAGCACTAAAGTTAATTTTAATCCTGAGCTACACGTCTACTTTTGCAGCAGCCATCAAATTCTCCCATATATGTGAACCTAAAATTGAGCACCTAACTGGTTATGGTAGGTTCTTCTGCACTCACAACATGGCTTTCATGTTGAGGAAACTCCTTTTCACATTCATGGCCATAATTGGCCTTTATGGCCTTGTGTGCCTTTATGCTCTCTTCTGGCTCTTCCGTCGCCCACTGAAGGAGTATTCTTTTGAAAAAGTCAGAGAAGAGAGCAGCTTCAGTGACATCCCTGATGTCAAAAATGACTTCGCTTTTCTTCTGCATATGGTAGATCAGTATGATCAGTTGCATTCAAAGCGTTTTGCTGTTTTTCTGTCTGAGGTCAGCGAGAACAAACTGCGAGAAATTAGCCTTAATCATGAATGGACGTTTGAGAAACTTAGGCAACACGTAAGCTGCAATGCCCAAGAAAAGCAGGAGCTACACCTGTTTATGCTCTCAGGACTACCTAATTCTGTGTTTGACCTCACAGAGCTTGAAGTTCTTAAATTGGAACTTATTCCCGAAGTCAGAATTTCAGCCAAGGTCTCACAAATGATGAATTTAAAGGAACTACACCTGTATCACTGTCCCGCAAAAGTTGAACAAACAGCTTTTACTTTCTTTAGAGACCATTTGCACTGCCTTCATGTGAAGTTTACAGATGTTGCAGAAATTCCTGCATGGGTTTATCTGTTGAGGAACCTTAGGGAATTGTATCTGGTTGGTAACCTAAACTCAGAACACAACAAAATGATTGGTTTAGAATCCCTAAAGGACTTAAGACACCTGAAGAAATTATATCTCAAGAGCAATCTGAACAAGATGCCCACAAATCTCACAGACCTCTCACCACATCTTGTCAAATTAGTGGTACACAATGATGGAACTAAACTGTTGGTACTGAACACACTTAAGAAGATGACAAGTTTAACTGAACTGGAGCTCCATAATTGTGAGCTAGAGAGAATTCCCCATGCTGTTTTCAGCTTGACTAACCTACAAGAGCTGGATTTGAAGTCCAACAGCATTTGTACCATCGAAGAGGTCATCAGCTTTCAGTACCTGAAGAGACTGACATCCCTCAAACTGTGGCATAACAAAATCACTGCTATTTCACCAACTATAAGTTATGTGAAGAATCTTGAGTCAGTGTACCTTTCCTACAACAAACTGGACAGCCTTTGTGTATCTTTGTTTCATCTTCCAAAGCTGAGGTACCTGGATCTCAGTCACAATTCCATATCTTTGATTCCAGATGAGGTAGGACTTCTCCAAAACCTGCAACACTTTGCTATCACTGGAAATAAGCTTAGGTCTCTTCCTGAACAGCTGTTTGAATGCACCAAACTAAAAGTCCTCTGTGTGGGGCACAACAGCATTGCAATCCTCCCAGACTCTATTGGAGAGTTGCTACAGCTCTCTCAGCTAGAGTTAAAAGGAAACTGTTTAGACTACCTTCCATGCCAACTTAGCCAATGTCGTCATCTTAAAAAGAACTTCTTCATTGTGGAGGATCATCTTTTTGACACTCTCCCCCTAGAGGTAAAGGAGAACATGAGTAGAGATATTGTGTAACAAAGATGTATATAATTTGAACACAATTTAAAGTGCTTTTATCACCTATACTTAATCCTTTAGCCACAGAGGACATTCTTATGAATGATATAACCAAGTAAAGATGGTAATGTCCAAGATAAATGAAATCACTTTTGTATGTATTGTAACTTGTTTTGCTACAGTTAACCTCTTGTAGAAAGAGTAAGACGCTAAAGGAGTTCAGGAGTTCGGCAAGACTAGAAGGGATTGTGGTCAACAGATGAATGTATTCTCCAAGATACAAAGTGAATTCATTTTATACATTTTTGCCAAATGTGATTTTTAAATGCGAATGCTTCCCTGATTACCCAGTGGCAAAATGGAAATATATATGTATATCTAAGTACTGTATTGTGAAATATGTATTTTTAAATTGTAACATATTTTAATGTCTTAAAGTTGTTATACCAGGTTTGAAAACAAAAGTGTAGGATAGTGTAGAATTATACATATTAGAATTATTAATTGAACAGCAGATCTCAAGGTTGTATATCTGCACAAATAATGAATTCATAACAGTTGAAATATAAAGTAATCCCCCAGAGGGGGGTGGGGGTGGTGAGTCCATAATGCATATTGATAATAAATTATAAACAAAAAATATTAATAGAATTATATAGTGAATTGCATTGAATGATGGTTTGTTTTCAAATAGTACTCTGTTACCCAGTGTGTGTGTGTGTGTGTGTGATAAAACGGTTGTCTTTGCTGAGTGACAAATTAATATTTGAAATGCCTCTTTTGAATTCTGCCAGGACCACTGGGTGTATTTATATACATAACAAAAATGAATGATTAAATATGTACAAAAGTATTTGGGTTCAGTACCAATTCATTTTTTGGAATAAAATTATCATGTGATGCTTGTTTTATAATTGATTTATTTTACAACTGATCAGCATTACTAAAAAGATGGTGGAATGCAACAGTATGACAAAGTATCAAAAATAATTATGCTGAATTGAGACTGGCTGGCTTGGATGATTATCTGCGCATTATTAGCTCATTTCTGGTCACATGGCTGCCCTCTGGCTTTTACAACCGAACAGGAAACAACCTGCATATCCAGCCACTGCAAGAAAGGAAACCCTTTCCTTATCTTATGGAACCCAGCGGTTCTTAATTTCTCTTCACCATTTAACCATGGAATACTTTTTAGTGATACAAAATACTTAATAAGATTATTGCTTTATTGGAAAATGTTATTTTTCTTATTTTACTGCAAAATATTTTTATAAGAGATGAACAGGGCATGCTTTCCTAAAACATTGTAGTGTTTGGATCAACCTAATAATTTACATTTTATTAAATGTTAGCAAACTTAACACTTCAATGAATTTTAAAACGTTTGTGTTTAGGTTTCAGCATCTACATCCATATTATTTTAAACTTAGCACCTTCTGCCTCATTCTTTGAATATTTGCTAGCTTTACATTTTGTTGCCACTTGAATAATTCCTGTAATTGTAAGGCATTAGTTGAAGGTAACAAATACTGTCCAGCAGGAGGCACTGCTGTTCTGAGCCTGCGGCATTTCTTCCCAAGGTGAAAAAGGAGGCCATTTTCTCACTTGTGAATTGAAGAGTAGTTTTTTTTTTTCTTCCAGTAACCAATTCTAAATACCATAATACCAGCACATTATATCAATGTTAGGGTTGTTTTTCTTTCTCGTACCATTTTAATATATTACCCGTGTGCACAAATATTTATTTTATATATATATATATGTATGTGTGTGTGTGTGTGTTATATGTTATGCCCAAATTTCATTTTCTATATTTAACAATACTCTGCTATTGGTTAGTTATATTAAGTAGGAGATCTTAATTTTTATTTATTTTTTAAAAACCAGTGCAACACTGCCATTTCTCCTGTCTTGAAAACATTCCACTACCCTCATAATATATGGTCAAAAGTGATGTTGGGGACAGAACCTGAATGTTGGTGACTGGAGTAGAGGGTACCTTTATGTTGACTGTGGCATCAAGCTGCAATCACTTACTATACACACACAAAACATGTACTACATAGATGTACATGGTGCTATGGCCAGTGAGCACCAATAAAGGCCAATTTAAAAAGTAGTCAGTGAATATAAATTATACCAATAGCAATTAAGTATACACTTTAGTGACAGAAATGTAAGAAACAGACTGCTATCCTTGGCAAAAAGTGATAATGTGGAACATACAATCAAGATTAATACATTTAAAACAGTGTGACATTACATTCACTGTGTAATATTAATATCCCAGCTTAGTATTAATATTCCAATAGGTTAAAACATAAAAAAGGAACTTTTTTATTCTGCACGACAAAAAAATCTTTCAAGATTTACATTTTGACATAAATTATTTAAAACAAAAATATAACAAAAATAGTTAAAATAACTAAACGTAATTTTTTTTCCAGCACAAATGGCAAAACCTACTTTTCACATGTGTGGTAGTCAAAATTAGGGGATGCAGTGTGTGCGTGACCCATTTCTGACACAAAAAATGACACGCATAATTATGTAGTTATACACATATTATAGAAATCGGTTAAACCCCTAATAGTGACAGACCAATTTGTTTTTCATAAATCATGTTGTAATTTAAAAAGGTGTTAAGTAAATATATCTACTATATTTTTTCTATACATTTGCACCATAGATGAACAAGTGGGAGGATTAAAGGTTTAAATGGAATTTCATTTAAAAAAAAATCATACAGTATTATTTCAGTTTTTGTAGAGGCTACTTCAATTTCTGTGAAATAAAACCCTATCTGAAAAGGTTTGTGAAGTGTCTGAGGTAACAGTTGTCTTTTGGTGTTGGTCTCCACTGAAATCTCAACACATTCACCCACCATGAGTACTGTTATTAATGAATCATATAAAACACAAGGACAACGCAACAATACTAAAAAACTGTTGGGTTAAGAGCTGAACATCATTGTGCGCTGAAGTGTGAAAATTCAATTACTTATTATTCAAGACCATATAAACTTGCACAGGAGGTAAAATCATTTACAAATACATCATATCATGGACAACAGACAAATCTTCTGTGTATTCTGATCTCATGAGCTTGCTTGCATTGCAGATGGTTGGGTTTGTGGTTCTGTGTCTGAGCTAGGCTCTTCAGGAAAGCAAGTGACCTCCACCATTCCTGCCCCTGTGCGTGGTACAGCAGTGTTCATAATGTGCCTCTGTAAATGCTTCACCCAGTCCTCCTGTACAGACAGTGGGCCCTGGAAGACTAAATCACAAAACCTGCACACAAATGTAAAGCGTGCCAAAGGTTACTCATCTCCAGGGGTATCAATGTGTTGACAAAGTAACAGTTAGTTCCTGAGTCAGTCATTGACCAACACAGGTTTCTTCCAGTCACCTAATTGTTAGTCATTCAGGCTCAAGTTGAGCCCAAATCTTCTTGTGTTTTATTAATCGTACCTATGTTAGCCTGTACTATTTGGCCAAAAGTATGTGGACCTTCCTCCTCCTCCTTGATCTGCCCATGTCAACTGTAATTGCTATTATTGGGAAATGGAAGCTTCTAGGAGAAATGGCAGCTCAGCCATGAAGTGGCAGACCACACAAACTTAAAGAGCAGGGCTCACGAGTGCAGAAGTGCAGAAAAAAAATAAAAATAAAATCACTTATACTCTATTACATCACTCACTACCAGTTCCAGACTGAGCAGCTGCACACAAGCTTAAGATCACTGTGCACAATGCCAAGCTACAGCTGCAGTGGTGTATCGCTCTGGAGCAGTGAAAATGTGCTGTTTGGAGTGATGAATAATGCTTCACTGTCAGTTTTGTGGACAAATCTGATTTGGCGGATGCCAGCAGAAAGCTACCTGCTGGAATGCGTACTGCCAACAAGAAGACCCCATACTCCCAGTGAAAGTTCATTTTAATGCTACAGCACACAAAGACATTTTTGATGATCATATGCTTCCAACTTTGTGGCAACAGTGTAGGGGGCGGCCCTTTCCTGTTCCAACATGACTGTATCCCTGTAGACAAAGCGAGGTCCATAAAGACATGGTTTATCAAGTCTGGTGTGGAGGAACTTGCTCAGAGCCCTGACCTCAATTCACTGAACACCTTTGGGATGAACTGGAATGTCAACTCTGAGCCAGGTTTTCTCATCCAACATCACTGTCTGACCTCACAAATGGTCTTTTGAATGAATGGACACAAATCCCAACAAATATGCTCAAATTTAAACATCAAACCTTCTCGTAAGAATGGAGGTTGCTGCAGCTGGGTGGCAACTCCATATTAATGCCCATGTTTTTAGAATGAGATGTCTAAGCATACTAGAGAGGAGTGATGGTCAGATGGCCACATACTTTTGGCCATACAGTGTATACATGTTTTCTTTACATACAAATACCATATAGAGTACTATGAAAATATTTTAGGCAATGAAGAAACTGTAAACCTATTTAAAAAAAACCAACAACTATACAACACTGCTAAAACAAAACACTATATATATATATGCAAATATATATTATTTTTTGTGTATTTCACTTGATTAAAAAAATTAAACTGAAAACAGGCGCCTCCAATGAGCTCTTTTCATTTGCAAGGACCTTTTAGCATGGTAATGACTCCAAACACAACAAAAGCACAAATAAGACCTACATCAGTGCACTTACAGAAAGGGCAGAACAGAGTCCCACCCTCCAGAGAACAAAGCCCACCCTCAACATAACTGAAGCTGTGTGGGATCACTTGAACAGGATAATAAATCAAAAAGCAGCCAGTCAATGTTAAAAACAAACAAACAAACAAACAAAGAAAAATCCCAAACAAACCAATAATAACAAAAGCTAGGAAAACTTTCCAGGGTGCTACATTTAGTTTAATTTATTTTAAGAAAATAATTACTTCCTGCCCCGCTAGGTTTTGTTTCTTTCATGTTATCTGGTTTTATATTGCTATCACAGAATAGATTTGCATAATACTGAATATAGAAATAAAAGAAACAAAACTACTGCGTTAGGTAAATATTAGTATGTAAGATAGCTAACACAGACGACCTATACTAGGCTTCAGTGTTTTTTCCAGCATTAAAACACATATTTTGGACTAATGTTTTTGGACTATTTTAGTTTAACCTTTTAAGCGTCAGAAGCAAATAGCTGTCCTGTGGCAGATGTATGTGAAGTCACTGGAGACTCAGGTGGTGAGGAAACAAGATACACACAGACACACAATCCCAATATCACAAAATTATGAACTGCTATTCTTACTATGCAACACCGTAATATACAAATACAAGTACAATACCTGCACGTGAGTCTGTAAATTTCCTCTGGAGTGTGCAACAAAGGAAAAGTCTTCTTCTTTGACCCAGACCTTGACCTTTGCTTTCTTTGTTTACAGTCATACGCTGAAAAAACAACAACAAAACTTTAATATAAGGTAAGCGGTTCCTTAGGTATTAAAGGAACATTCTAACGTTTTTTAAACCTTATCTATATCTGCTGCAGCTATAGCATATTATTGATAATCCCATACAATAATTTCAGTCTTCAAACGCAGACTGAAAACCCATCTATTTGTGGAATATTTAAATGACCACTGACCCTGCTCCTATATTGACTAACTATACTAGTACTTTTTGTAGGGTATTGTTTATTACACTGATTATGTCTAACAAACTCTAGTACTTATTGTTTATTACAATAATCATTGTTTAAAATAGACCTTATGAATTTTGTACTTCTAGGCATCAGCAGTGATCCTTGTATTTCTACAGTATTGTAGTTCATTGGTATCTTGGAATCTAACCTATTGTATTGGCTAGGATGTATTCTATAAGTAAATGACAGCACTTTTGTAAGTTGCTCTGGATAAAAGCATCTGCTAAATGGCATAAATGTAAATGTAAAGGATACTTACTTGATCCTTCCAAAAGTGCATTTCTTTTTCGACGTGCATATGCCCTCAAATGATTGGAGAGACTAACACCACTGTGAAAAGTTGCATTACAGTGAATGCAAACTTTCCTGTTCAGTTCACTTTTCTCTAAAAAAGAAAAAGGTCAGTAGTTTTAAAAACTGCCAAGTACTTATATTACACTAAGCTGTTAAACCCTCAAGTCAGCCTACAAGTCTTATTTCTTTACTAAAAAATCACTTAATCTAAATCTCCTAATCACTAATCAATCAATCAGACAAAACAAATATTGAGATATATTGGGCAGTTGTTCATTGGGAGATGCTGAGACAAAAGCAGTATACATATAATGAGGAATATCTAAGCCCACAAGCTGAAATAAGGCTAAATGTTTTAGTAACAGGACATTTCCATTTGAAACTAACTTAAAACTCACTTGAACCTAACTAACGTAATTTCCATTTGAAACTAATCAAAACACCAACAGCAATTTTGTTACCTGTAAAAGACTTGGTATTACATTAAAAAAAAAAAAAAAAAATCCACAATAATGAATGCAGTGACAAAAACTGCTGATGTTCACTGCTGCTGCAGCACCAATGCCAACTATGTACTAAATTACTGGTACCACCATTCTTGAATAGCATGTACACTTGATTTTCTGGGGCTACATTAAGAAGAAAAACTTTTTTTTTTTCTTCAGTGAGCCTGAATGATTTAAGTACAGAAAAAATTCCTGAGTACTATGAAAAGTGTTCTCTATTAGACTAACTGTAGCAGTCAACATGAACATTACATGTTGGCATATTTTTAAATAAAGCTAAAGCCTTCTCAGTGTAGAATCTACAACAGCCCTTGAAATGTATACAGATTTGTAATTTAAAACTATTAAAATCCTACTATTGATCAATTGAACAACCCAAGAACTGGCAGGGTGTTAATTTGCGGAAAAAGTAGTTAAGCACATTTTAATGTTCAGCAATAACTGTTTAACCTACTTTTATTAATTATTTGTATAATTGTCCATAATAATGCTAAACTGGAACATTTTCCCATTTGTTAAGAAAATAAAAAGTCATAAATGTACACATTGCACTATAACCTCTAAACAAATGTGTATCATATCTGCATTTGTTCAAAGAAATTTTAAAAAGAAAAAGGAACAAATAATACCTGATATTGAGTTTGGCAGTGTTTTAAAATGTTGTAGTGGTGGAACACGCTCTTTAACTGGGGATAAAAGAAGAGCCTTTCTTGCTGTTTGGGGGAGGCTTTTGGCTTTGGCCTCCTCGTGAGCTCTTCTCTTTTTCAGAATTCCTATTAGATCACTTGATGGTGATTCTTTCATCCCATCTTTAGTCTCTGGCTTTTTCTTGTCCTCTACTGACCGAGAAGAAACATATCCTTGTTGTTTGCCACTCTGTCCAAAACGCTGCACTTTAGCAGTGGAGAAAACTAGACCATTGCTTAATCTAAAAGGATATAAAGTATTCGAGGCACGGCACTTCTTCTCAAGAGCCTGCAATTTCAACTGGAACTGCTTTTTGTCACGCATCAGTTCCTTTAGTATAATTACAGGTGATTTGGTCGTAGATGAAGAGCATGCTTTTCCTAGGCGCTTCAGATGGCCCCGAACATGATTTGACAGACCAGTCCTTGTGTCAAACCACTCCCTACATAGTGGGCAGGTAAGCTCTGACGGCTGCTCTGACTGCTGCTCTGGTGGGTGTTCTCTCGGCTGCTCAGGCTGAGGCGAGTCCACCTCTGTTACAATAAAAAACAAAGTAACAGTCATTTTGCAATAAGATGCACAATAGTAATGAAAACTTCAAAATTGTCCCTCATGTGAAATACTTTATTCTAGTACTTGTCAAAATTCCAGCATGTTTCAAATAATTTGTGCAAGCATCTTTATGGTCAGAATTTAAAACATTTTAATGAAACTGTAATTTCATAATGCCTTAACTGCACAGTCTAAACCTGTCTTATGTAATTTCATAAGCCAGGTTTATACTATACAATTATCGTGATAATTATGGTGTCCCAGACAACAATAGTAGACTAAAAAATCCTTTGGTCCCGAGTTAGTATCTGTGGGTACTGTGTCATGCTCCACAGCAGCCGATTCAGTGCTTCTATGACCAAATACTGCCTACAATTATCTTCTGGCAGTATCAGAAATTTTGATCCAAAATCTCAGTGTGACCTTTGCTATGATGCACATCTAAAAACATCCAATAGGGAGCAGAGTGGAACTATGAAAATTAAGTATGTGCACTTAAAAGAACATTTTGTGCAATTGTGGGAGGAGAGAGAATGCCTTTTGATGTCTCCTTTGAGCAAAAATAAGTGACATATGGATAATAGCAGAATATCATAACTTTCTAAAATTGTGGGTTTATTGCCAGAAAAACTCTCTCATATATTTTGACTTTCACTCCAAGTTACACTGCATAGGGTGTCTTGGAATTTGATCAAGAATTCAACTGTAGAAGCTCATAGTGTAAAGCGTAAAGTCGAATTTCAGCTTTTAGTCATAATTTACATGCAACAACTGAACTGATCTAATGTGAATTCACAATGAACTCATTTGAGATTAAAAAAAATAATAACATTTTTATATATACACAACATTTGCAAGTTTTATTATAGAGCTCACCAAGTCCCATAGCAGTATGAATTTGATATAGCATTAATAGTATTCTCATGGACCATGAAGTGTTCTAAAATGGTACCATTCAATACCAATTTCATGAGTCTTGTACTTTTAGTGACTACATATGAAAATAGGAAAATTAGACTAAAGCACTTAAGATAATTTGAAGAAACTGAATGGTCACCTGTTTTAACTTGAGACACTGCAGCCATCCTTCGCCGAACAGGAGGCACTTTATCTTGTGAAGCTACCTGAGCCACTGACACGGCATGGCGTGCGTTATAGCTCAGACCCACCCTGTGCAAATGCCCTCTTATGTGGTTGGAGAGACCGACCCCTGACTCAAATAGAGCGGGGCAGTACGGGCAAGACTTCAGATCTATTTCAAAGCCTGAACGGGCCCCATGGTTCAATGCTGAACTTGACTCAGACATGTCACCACATACTTCTGTTTCCATACATTCTTCTTTGATCGAAAGCATTTGCAGGGAATCTAGATCTCGCTCTAAATGACCATCTGAGGCACGTGGACTTCCCTTTGTAGGAGTTGAACGTTTCCTTAAAAATTGGCTGTTGGTATATAAAGCATCTTTAAACTCAGGTGTAGTAAGGTGTGAACTGGAGTTATGGCTAGAATTGTGTATAAAACCATCCTCTTTATTCACTTCCATATATTTTTCTGACACATCCGTTTTCTTAAAAATTTGCCTACATTTAGGAAAGTCAATTAGAATATGTTGGCCTTGCATGTTATGGAAAGGAGTGGACATTTTTCTTTTGGAAGGGGACTTCTTTAACGCTGGCTTCCCTAAAGGTAAATGTTCACAGCTGGAGCTTGATTTTTCGCTTTGGGAACCGTCATCATTACTGCTTATGACACCTTCACATGAACTACCATCAGATTTCAAACTGCCAACTGAGCCCCCCTCCTTAACTGTAAACAGTTCCCTCTTGCTCTTGGACAGGGAGGCTGTACCATCTTTCCCAGACAGTGTGGCTTCTGGATCAAGAGAATCATCAATACAGTCCTTCCCAAGGTCTGGACATTTAGTCGTTATGGTGACTTTGTCAGACATCTTATTAGATTTGCTTTCTGAGCCATTGTATTCATTATGTCTTTTCCGAGACAAGAGTGTGTTAATTGATTTGTCAAGTCTTGATTCATTTTTAGGCAATTTATCATTTGCTGTATCTTTTTGTTTCATTTTGTCCATCTGTAATATTCTGGGTGTTTGATCAGACACCATGCTTTCATTTTTCCTAGAGTCCTCAGATAATAGTTGTTGTGCTTCTTTCTCTGGTGACTGTGAACCTGCACTGGGCAATCTGCAGAAAGAGGAAGACTGTTTAGTTGGAGATCTATTTTTGCTACTTTCCAAACTGTGCACATCATCTTTTGAATTCACACCAAAAATCTGTCGATGCAATATCTCAACATGACTCCTAAGAATGTTTTTGTTTTTTGTTTTGAAAGAACACACTTTACAGGAGAATGAGGTTGGACATGAAGTTGCTGCATTTCTATCCGATACATACTTTTGTTCCTCTAATCCATCTTGCTTTCCCATTATCAGATACTGATCATCACTTACACGGTGTTCACAAAGCATATGACCTTTCAGCTCAGTTTCATTCAATGCCACATAATTACACTTTTCGCAGTGATAGTACCTTTTGTCCTTTTCATGTGTTTTTGCATGTTGAACAAACGTGTTGGGGCAGTTGGTTCCAAAAGTGCATTGTGGGCACTGTAACCTTGCATCTTTGCCCTCATCTTTAAGTTTATCTGTTCCCTTAATTTCCTCTACAAATTTCTCTCTCTTATTCTGGTGAATAGTTATGTGTTTTAAAAGTGAATTATGATCAAAAAAAGCCCTCCCACACTCTTTGCATATGAATGGCTTTTGATTTGGCGCATTTGAGCGATTTTTCATGTGCCTTCGTGAATGAGATTTATCTTTAAATTTGCTATTGCTCGGAAAAAACATAGCTTCCTCCTCTGAGCCAGAGTCTGTTGATAGATTCTCTTTGACAAACCCAAGCTTCTGACTTGTCCTGTTTTTCGCTGGTTTAGGAAAAAAGCGTTTGAAGGCCACTGTAGTTCCATTTGAGTATGGCAAATTTTTCGATACTGCCGAATGTGATCCGGGTCGTTTCCACTGAGGCTCTCCCTTGTTGACAGTACCATTGTCTATTTGGCTTCCATCACCCAGGTGATCGTTTTTTGAATCTAAATTCAAATCTGTATAGAGATCCTCTGAGGGATCTACCATTACCACCATGTCCATTTTACGCTTCCTCTTTCTATGGCTGACAGATGGAGAAACTGTCGAAATTTTTTCCTCCGTTTCAGAACGATCATGATCCTCCAGCAGGAACTTCATGAACTCTCTCTGAGGATTCCAGCCAAGATCATTTCCATCATCATAGCTATCTACTGAGTTTTCAGGAGATTCTGCATCAAAGCCCCAAATACCACGGTGTTCAACATCTTCAGCAGTTAACATCTGTCGTATTGTCATTTCTCTGTCTTTCCTAACTGGATCACTTTCTTCAAATTGGATGTTGGCTGTAACAGTAGAATTCTGTGCATGCAATGATTTAGGGAGGAATCCTGGAACATTCTTGGAAATGTCCAGCAGAATTTCATCTGATATATTGGGTGAAGTTGATCCATTGACATAAGCAGCTTTGGCTGGCCCATCAGCACAGATGGAGTCAATAAAACTAACATGTGTCAGTAGATCTGCTTGGTCACTATTGGTTGTTATGTTTTCACATGGGCACTGCATTGATGGATCCAAAGCACTTTCTTCAGGAGAGAATGTTTGCTTGCTCATTACATTCTCAGAGATTTCAGACATGGAATTGTCATTTTCTTCTTTCTTGGGACTCTCCTTCAAAGCAGACATGCCTCAGGACTAGTTCTGGGAGATGCAAAAAGAAAACAAATGTAATAAAATGCAGAAGGTAATTCAGACCATAGTTATATTTTAACTTTTACCACTATTACAACTTTTGCCAAATTCTGACTCACAGTTATAACATTTACCAATATTCTTCCTGTAAACTTGAAGCAATAGCTGTTAATTCTAATATGTGATGTTAGTATTGAGAACTATGTAATCAGTATTTAGTAGGTGTTTCAACCAGTACTTAAAACAATAAAAATGTAAAAAGAAAAAATGCAACCTGTAACTGTAAACTGAATAAAATTAAAAATGTAAAAGTTTAAAATTTACAACTGTGCAATTAGCATTGGGTTTCTTCCAAGAATTTCTCATATGCTACTGAAGGTTTTATATGAAGCTGTTCTGCTTTTTAGCTAAAGTGCACTCTTTTATAACATGTTGTTTTCTCCCAACATGGTATGATGATATGCAATTTTGTTATAAAAAATCAAATCAATCACTTCAGAATCAAAATTCTCATCAAACCTGAAATTATGTGCATCATTACACCAACAAGGTTTACTATTCATGCTATGAACTAAGTAGTGGCATATAGAACAGCTAATTGATTAGTTGTTTATCAGTTTCAGACCATTTAATGCAGTCCACTTAATAAGGTTCAAGTCAAAGTATGTATGGAAGTATGAAAAATAATGTGAATACAGGGAAATATAACTTCCATGATTTAGAAAAAATACTACATTGTGCTTATACTGCAACATATTGCAAATCCAACATGCTTCAGAATATATAATTCAAAAAACTGTGATGACCCTGCTGTGATTAAAGACTGGTCTATATTATTTTTTACAAATATTATAGTTTTTGGATCATTTAAAGGTTGAGATGAATAAAACTTGGTCTGGTTGCTAACATCACACAGAAAGAACATTTGAGATGAGTTCACTTGCATAATGCAGCTTTCTGTTTATTACATTGCTATATTTCAATATATGCAAATGAGAAGTCAGGCAACCTAACAAGGAAACAAACTGAGGGCATCATCAGAAACGTTCTAGATGTATGACACAGCAATAAGACACATTCAATTATGCTTAATATTTCTCTGAGCCGACATCACAGAACAGATATTTCAGAGTACTTCCTGCTTCCTTCACAGGCAAATTACAACAGAAGAGTATTGGGAGAAATAGGATAACTGGATTGAATAAACATCAACTGAATCTACCAGAATTTCAGATCCATTGACTAAGTGCAAGTGTATCACTAAGGAGTAAGCTGTAATCAACGTTTTGACAAACACAAAATGGTTGATCAATTAATTACCATTAGTGTTTTAGTACATCAAGAGATTTAATTCAAATTATGTAACAATAATTTTTAGTTTCACTGTGGTACAATGATGATTTAAGTTTCACACATGGACGTTCAATGCAATCTCTCACTCTGTGAGGCAAAGTTAACTTTACATTCAAAAAGTCCCTGTAAACAGTATACAACTCATCTTAGCATACTAGCTAAATAGTCTCAACACTGTCGTGTTGCATGTTTGGTTAACCTGCCTAAATCACCATCGATTATTTGCAAAATGATTCAAGCTACAGGAATGTAGCTAACGTTAGAAGAGTTGTCAAGCTGTTTGGACTTAGCTGGTTTAGTGGGGTGCATTTTATATTTTATTTAATAATGTCACATACAGGATGCTGAGACTAGAGTTTCTTTTTTATGTCCTAACATTTTACAACCAACTTCTGTGATAGCTTTTTTATTTCCATTTTTATCTACATTTCATGTTTTTCACATCGAGACTTAGTCTAAACACATCCAAACCCAGATTACTACTAAAATTAGACTAAAAATACATTGAATGCAAAATAACCACTGATGATAAAATTAAATCCGAGAACATATTTAATCCATGTGAAGAAACATGAATCTAAATTGTCACTTAAATGTAATTTTTTTGGGGGTAGAGGATAGGTATTACACATTTTCCATCGTTTAAGCTGCATTTATCTCAAGAAAATTCCTTAAAATGTCATACATCTGAGACAAGCACAGCAAACACATGCTTGCTTGTTTTTGTTAATGTAGTTATGCCTTCTACTAGGCGTGTGTAAGATTTGTTTGTACTCACTATTGTGTATAAAAAAATACAAAAACAAAAAACCCACTTGATTCAAAATGTAATTGTCCTGACACAAATAAATAAAGGACATGATATGCCTCGGTTGAGATTTATATGATTTACATATAAACAACTCAGAAACTATGACAGATTAAATAGATTTACAGCATTTGTCAGATGCTGTTATCCAGAGTGACTTATATTTATCAGTACATTTCACACAGTATGTGTGCTCCCTGGGAATAGAACCCATAACTTTGTTGTTGTAGCACCTTGCTACTTTTTTTTTTTTTTTTTTTTAAATCAGGTTGTAATCAGTTTTTCTTTTGTACATGGTCCACCATATTTTTCCACAATTATGGTCACAACAAATGGTTCAAGAAGGTTGCAGTGTGTCTGAAAAAGTAACTAGAACCAGAAAACTATTGTTGTTATTTTGAGCAGTTTATTTAAGGCAAAATATATTAATAAAAGTTAATTAATCTTACATTTAGATTTTTTACAGTTATGTTAGTTACATGTAGTATAATTTATTTCCTGAAATGTTTAAAGATAAAGAGGATACAGGCATGCAAATTTGTTGATATTGCACCATTTCCAATTTCATATTAAAAAAAAAACAAAACAAAAAAAACGCAGAGTGGATGCAACATCAAACCAAGATGTTGATGTTGCAATTTTTATGCTTGTCTGAAATGCAACTGACTATAAATAAAAAATTCCACTGCTAATATAAAAATAATGAACAATTGCCATTTCACTGAATAGCTTACACCGATTAACACTAAACTATAGTTACTTAAGGATGAACAATAGTAATGACAAAAAGTGATATAGGCCTACATAAAAATTGTGCGCAAAACCCAGCACATAATGGACAATTTTGCATTAACATATTGTGCTATATTGTAGCTTGTGCTACCTGACTTATTCTGGGTGTGTTGAATTAAAGGAATACGCCTACAATCTGTAGTCAACAACTGAACAGCATTATTTTTTATCTGACTTTTATTTTGAAGTCAGATTTGGATGAATTTCTGTTTCTTGTACTATAGAATGCACATATTTAGATGTACATGTCTCGTTTTTTATATTAACATCTAATGATCAATTGGCTAAGTACTAAATGTTTCTAGCCACCTAGCGTCTGATTTATTTTACATCTTAGCTAAATTCCTGTGATTATGACACATTAGTAACTGATTTTACCATGGATTTACCACATTGCAAATAGGCTGGGAAAGTGTCTTTGTTACATTATCTCCTAATGTATTGTAGATCTACAAAATGTCTAACTGTAAAACACCTAATCAAGGAAAATATAAGTTTCAAGTTTTGATCAAACACTTGTTTATATATCAACAGGAACCTACACTTGTAGTTGTGTTATGACATGTGCTAATGTTGACACATTTAAACAAATGTTCGCCATTTAAATTTCAAGTTTACATAAAACACTTGTTTATATCTAAACAGGAACCTCCACCTGTACAGTTGTTATGGCATGTGCTACTATTGACACATTTTTATACAAATGTTCTCCACTGAAATGTGATTTCTATACCGTTTTTTTTTTTGTTTAGCTAGCTTGTTATTTGACTTCTGCAATATGGTAAAAATGATTTAAGCAGCAAGCTAAAAAAAAACGTGTGCTTTTGTCTTGGATAATGTGAATTACTGATGCACAAGAGAGAAAAAAAAGTTATAGTACAATGATATAAATCACTCGTCCTTAAGAGTACACAAACTTAATCCAAGTAGTCAGACAGATTACGAACACTGAACCTTCACGTGAATTTAGCTGCTGATCAAAACGAATTTACAATCAGTCGCATGTCTTGATTAAGTACTGTCTGCATTTGTAGATATGCTAGCTAGCAAATTCCCATCAAGCATTCAGTTCTGCAGCCTCTCTCATTTGAAACCGTGCAATTTCCCACCGTGCATCCGTCTTAAAAGGCCCGATAGGTAATTTCTTCGAAAGGTAGGTAGCTAGCCATCACTGACATCCTCAGTACTGCTTATCTTACTCTTGTTGCTAATGCACGTTGAGACTAAGTGTTAGCAAGGTAGGTAGCAATCATTGCCTATTATGTTCTATATCGAGCTTAAGAACACAGCTACCCGCTGTAAAATCTAAAGGAAAGTGGAATTGTATTACCCTGAAAACATATCATGCAGACAATTTTTGCCATACCTTTCTGTTGCCGAAACTGAGAACAATAACACTTAAGTGAAATCATTTCATTTTTACTCGCTCAAACCTTCCATCCATTGCGAAGCCGCCATATTTGCGCGATGGTCTATGGATAAGACCAGTAAACCTTTTTGAGGGGATACAAAAAGAAGTACATGTATTAAATACCAAATTAAACGTTTTAGCGTGATAGATAATAATTTGCAATTAGAATAAAAAAACTGTTACTTGCGTGACCCATTTATCTTACTATACATATTATTTAATATTACAGTTTCGATCAATAAAGTAAATAGTTTCACCCAAAGATAAAGTGGAATAGTCCAAATAGGTGGCATCGAAAGCGCTGTCGGTAAAAAAAAGACAGACCAACCAGTGGTTATTAAGAAAGAAAAGACAAAGCGACTCCCGTCTGCTTTATTTAGCTATAAACACTACCACTTGGTTTAATTCTATGTGGTTCGGTTAATTGTGCGCTTATAAATCGGAAAACCCATCAGAAAACGACAACTTTTGGTTTTAGCTAGCGTTAGGTAGCTAGATAATGAAAATTAGTCGCCATACCTACCCCCCCCCCTCACCACCAAAACCACCACCACCTTGGTGGCAAGAGTCCCCATCAAACCGATTAAAGTTTTTCAGCCAGCTAGTTATATTACCTACTACAACCACTACATTGAAACAGGACACAAATTCCGCTTTGGTGGACAGATTGCTTGATGTATTTTAACAGATGGCAACGTGAGTTAGGCGTAACATTATAACCCATGCAAATATCAAGATAAGCAGCCAGGGTAGTTATCGCCTGCTGGGTACCTAATAACACCTATAGGTGGCTGATTAGCCGCGTTATCTGTCTTCGAGGTACCGCTTTGCACGAGATCGTGACGCGAGACAAAACTAATAGCTAGTTAGCAAACTAGCTAAAATAGTTAGGTATCTGAATGTCCTGCAAAGTATTAGCTAACAGCTAGCTACCTAGCTAACGATCTTAACGACACCATACTCCCTGACGTAATATTAGCAACATTTCTGTTTCATAAACAATTTATTTTTTCCTCCTTGAGAGGGTGCCTGTAGCTAAATTGTTGCTATTGTTTCAAGCTAATTCTTGAAACCACTATTCCCCACGGCATTGGTTGGAAAGTTAGACTAGCTAGGTTAGCTTGATAGCTATCAGTGTTTTAGTGCAAAACGAAATTACAATAGCCAGCTAAGATAAGATAGTTAAATAGCTAGATTTTGATATATGGTTATTTGAGGGTCATTCATTAAAAACTAATACTAGCTAACTAAATAGTTGCGTAACTTAGTTTCTCGAGAACCTTTGTTAAAAACAAGTTTCCAAAGTCTTCACTGTGGTGAGTTAGTTTACGCTAGCTAACTTAGCTTGTAGATAAAGTATTTTAAGTAAACTATATTAAGTAATTGAAAGTGCCATTCATTGTGGTAACTGTTATGGGGAAATGATTTGAGTTATACATTATTGTGACTTTTAGAAGATATGTTCGTGCAGTTGGGTAACTTTAGCATAATTGTGTGCTGTTGTGAATCGACGGCATGCCTAAATAAGCATCAGAGGGCAAGGAATATGTTCAGGCTGATTTGTGGTAGGCCAGCTAGCTACTTAGCCTAAATGCAGCTATACTCTTAACCTTTCTTCTACCTCATTCTGCCTTACCTTATTGATTACATTACCAGGTTGTGTTTAAATGGACCCAGATGTCAGAGTCTGAAGAATTCATTTTACCCCTTGATAACCTGTTTTTTGACAGACCAGTGGTTCATAAAGTGTGAGTAGATTAGGTTTAATAGGTTAGATTAAGAATAAGATTCACAATTTAAACAGGACAGCTCATGTCTTTAAATTATTATTTTCCTTTTAGAATTAGATGTTGAGTGCAAGTAAGTATCATTTTTGAAGAAGGAAATTAATGTAGTCTTACTTCTGATCCTGAGCATATAGGAAACCATTATGCCAGGATCAAAATGTCTGGCAGCCGGATGCTGCTTCTGTAATTTCAGAAATATCAGTAGCTCAAGACATCCAGAAAGAGGCCAAATACCTCTTTTCAACTGGTGAGTCATACACAAGTACTGGGTATTGTTTTCAATTATTTTCATGGGAGAATACCTGTTGACATCCTGTTTGAAAATGTGTCATGTATGATAAGGCTGTAATATGAGTATTGCTTTACAAGTGAGTGTATGAACTAGCTAGTGCCTGCCCATGTTACAATCAGTTCAAATGATTAAGAAAATGTCTTTATTAAAGTGTCAGAAAACCACCTCATCCTGTTCACAAAGGTTTCTCTCAGAAGGCAAGGACATTTTTGCCGCCTTTCCGCCAACCCAATGTCTGTTCAGGAAAATGTATCCGAAATCTGGCAGATAAAGAAGGAGGCCAGAAGGCATTTGGCGCATGGGCTCCTGACTCATCTTCAGACAGGTTCCACACTGCTGACAGTAATAATCAAGTCTACCCCAGCACACTGGAAAATTTAGATCATCTTGTGGAAACCAGATCTTTTCATTCCCGTTCCAGCCCTCGCTTCCAGACTCGGTACACCTAGTATATTATTGAATTTGTCTATTAATAACTAATGGACCTTATAATATATTGTTTATATTATGTGTATTCCAATGTATTCTATTGTCTTTTGGAATATACAGCAGTGCAAAGTGTTTCATTTTCTTTGGTTGTTCAAAATCAGACTTGATGGAACAATAAATCATGGATCTAACTACTACTGGGACTTTTCTTTGGATTAAATTTTTTAAAATATTCACCCTGTAGGTTGTTCAAAGCTCCCTTGACGAGCTCAGTGAGCAACTGTGTCTCGGTTCCAACAAAACCCAACCACAGCCTCAGTCATGTTGCCATAGCAACTGAGCATCCACCTACAATGCTTGCTGTTGCTACCTGTGGACCCTTTAAGGAACTAGGCCAGATCAAGAAATGTAGCCCGTCACAACAAAAGTGTGACTCCGGTCTGGAAAAAACTCAACTTCTCCCCATCACTCCCAAACCTGTTCAGATTCAAGGTAATATAAATTTCACTACATATTGCTACATTAGCTCACTGGCTAGTGAGTATACTATGTGCTATATATTTTGGTATTTCCATTTAGTCATAATGGCTTAAGAAAGACTACTGTACTTACCTACTATGCACCAAGATTTGTACACATATTGGAAATGAATGTGATACTGTAGCTGAAACTAGCAAGAATAAACAAATAAGTGGTGATTTTTTTTCTCCTTTCATTTCAGGGTTATCATGCCCAGGGATTCTTCGTTCTGTCTCTGAAATTCGTATCCTCAAAAAATTAATGAAAGACCCAGTTCCCCCAGATACAGATATGTTAATTTTTCCCTAGTTTGAAATGATTGCCTTAATGATAATTGCATAGCTGCTAAATTTAGAAGTGTCTTCAGAGACTTCCCCTACTTCAACTATGTGCAGTCCAAAGCACTGGATGATGTAAGTGTCAATCATTCAAATAAATTCCATTGAATTAATGGTTTATTACAATGTACTTCATATTTTTATGAACACTTTATTATCACTATGTTTGAGGTTCTGTACACCAGCAAGAACTTTGTTGCCTGTGCACCCACTGGCTCAGGAAAAACTGTGCTCTTTGAGTTGGCTATTATTCGACTTCTTATGGAGACCACAGAGCCTTGGCACAATGTCAGAGCCGTCTACAGTAGGTTATAGCTTCCCCTTGTCTTATTTAAATTTTCTCTCTTCTATATTTTAACTTTATATTGAATTTGTGAGTGAGTACATTTTGCCTACATGACCACATAGATGTTGCCCCAGTCATGTTCTTGCTGTTTTTATTCTGTTTTCAGTGGCACCAATTAAAGCCCTTTGCAATCAGCAATATGAAAACTGGAAGCAGAAATTTGGGCCACTAGGACTGAACTGCAAAGAACTGACAGGTGACACTGAGATAGATGATTTTTTTGAAATCCAGGATGCTCATCTTATTATGACAACACCTGTAAGTTATACCAAGTTTTGATTTATGCACCAATACATTCTGAATTAAACAGAGCTAGAAACTGAAACACTGAATCATGTTTTACTAATGTTACATCCCCCATTTAAAGGAAAAGTGGGACAGCATGACGCGAAAGTGGAGGGATAACTGTTTATTGCATTCAGTCCGACTCTTCCTCATTGATGAGGTCTTTATTATTTTTACTGATATCTATATTTGTATTACAGCAGCAGTGAGTCAGTGTCATTTCTGTGTTTTGTTGCTTTTTAAAAAATTTTTTTATAGAGCTCTCTTAATCTGGCACTGCACTGTAGGTACACGTGGTGAAAGACTTAACCCGTGGAGCTACTCTGGAGGTTGTGGTCAGCAGAATGAAAGCCATACACTCTTACCGTATGGCTGAAAATCCAGACTCTAAGACCAACACCAGATTTATAGCAGTCTCTGCCACCATTCCTAACTTTTGTGATGTGAGCAAATCCAAGAACTATAAAAATTAATTTACTGGAATTATTTACTGGGGTCTGGGTAGTAACTGTTCCTATGTTTGTTTGTTTTGTTTTTTTTTGGTTTTTTTTAATTCTAAAGATAGCTGATTGGCTGTCAGATGATCTGGGACTAGCCACTTGTCTGGAGATGGATGAGAGTCATAGACCGGTGAAACTGAGGAAGGTGGTGCTGGGATTCCCCAGTATAAACAATCAGAATGAATTCAAGTTTGATCTCTCTCTCAATTACAAAATGGCCAGTATCATTCAGACCTATTCTGATCAGAAACCAACATTGGTGGTAAGTGGGATTTACTGCGTTCTTTGCAGTTTTAATTGACTTTTTCTTGCCTTTTTACTGTTTTTTATGTTTTTCAAAGTTTTGCTCCACTCGGAAAGGAGTTCAGCAGTCTGCTGCAGTGCTAGCCAAAGATGCCAGATTCATTATGAGTAGTGATCACAAACAGCGGTGTGTTTTCTTTCTACTGTTGTCTTTTTAACATAGATAAATTTATGTTGTGGTGACTATAACTCATTGTATTGATTCACAGGTTAAAGAAATATGCCAACTCTCTTTTTGATTCAAAACTCAGAGGTTGGTACATCTTTTTTACATACTTAGTAAGTAAGAAGGGATCAAATCCGTACTTAGTTAAAAACTATGAATTGTATTATGGAAACCTCTTGAAAGAGAGATGTGTGAGGTCTGTGAACTGATATAGTGTTTTCTCTAATATGTGTCTATTAAGATCTAATTATCTGTGGTGTGGGATATCATCATGCTGGTGTTAGTGCGTCAGACAGAAAAGTGGTTGAAGACGCATTCACTGTCGGTGACTTGCCTGTCCTCTGTGAGTGCTGTTTTTGCATTAATGCAAAAAAACATCATCTATCATACCAACAATAATCTGTAATTTATTTTCCATTATTATTCTCTTAATTTTCTCTTTCTTTTCTGTGTTTTTATGTAAAATGTGAAATGGTTTTAAAAATATGTTATTTAACCAGTTACCACCAGCACTTTGGCAATGGGTGTGAACCTTCCGGCTCACCTGGTGGTGATCAAGTCCACAATGCATTATGTTGGCGGGTCATGTGAGGAATATAGTGAGGCTGACTTGTTACAAATGATTGGCCGAGCAGGTAGGCCACAGGTACAGAACTATATTTCAGGACGCATTTCACGTAGTACGGAACTAACCTTAGGACACATTTCACGTAATACTGAACTAAACTAAAGGTTTGCCAGTTCACACCCCCACTGCTGCCAAGTTGCCACTGTTTGGCCCTTGAGCAAGGCTCAAACTGTTATAATTGTATAATTGTTATAAAGGTGTCAGCTAAGTGTCAGCTTTAAACAAAAATTTAAAAAAAGCAAAAAACTGGTGTGGAGTACTAAACTAAACCCCAGGATACAATATTCAGGAAACTAAACTAAATCTCAGGACTTAATCTCAAATCTATAGTATTGAACCAATCCTTAGAACATCTTGTACATGGTCCCACAGGACACAGTGCACATTCTACTGAAACTCAGGGCCATAGTTCCACTAACCTAAGGACTGACCATGCTCTTTTGAACAGAACATCAAGACACAAGTGTACAGACTGCTGTAAAGTGTAATGCTCAAATTTGTCATCAAAGTGTTTCACACTGATGGTATTTGTCAATTATCTGATCTTTTTCATGGACAGAATAGTTGTGACAGACATTTTGAGGGTGAGATAAACTCATTAATCTATCTTTTAGTTTGATACATCAGCAACTGCTGTGATTATGACACGGTCTCAAACCAAAGACAAGTACATGCAGTTTTTGAATGGTTCTGAGACCATAGAGAGCAGGTATGGTATTAGTAGAGCTGACAAAAAAAGAGTATTATAATAATGGACTTTAAGCAGCTTTAGTCACTTCTTTTAAAACTCAATTTCTAATTTTTTTTATATATATTGTGATTGTACTTGTGATTTATAAATTATTGACAAGTTAATTTCCTGTTATTAGCTTGCATACAAACTTGGTGGAACACCTGAATGCTGAGATTTGCCTTCACACGATCTCTGATGTAAACATGGCTTTAGATTGGATTCGTTCCACTTTCCTTTATATCAGAGCTTTGAAGAATCCCAAACACTATGGTTAGTATGTCCTCCATACCTCCTGCCAGCAAAGGTAAATTGTGCAAGCTATTCTGCTTTCAAATCAGTTTAAATTTGTTTCAGGTTTTTCCCCTGATCTTGACAAATGTGGGATTGAAACCAAACTGCAAGGTATGCCAAATCCTTAGGTTTGTACAATTTCTGGCTTCAGTGACCAGACTTATTCCTGATTTATTCCGGCTGTCATTTGGCTTTGTCTTATTTCAGAGCTCTGTCTAAAGAACCTAAACTCATTGGCCTCATTTCATTTGATTGCAATGGATGAAGATATAAACATCAAGCCTACAGGTGGTAGATCGTACTCTATTTCATATTTTATAGTATGTGTGAGTAGTTTTCAAGATGTAGCCTAAATATTTTAAATATTACTTACGCCAAACACTGTCCAAAAAGTGTTCTTTAATATGTACATGAGTAAAAGGTGTCTTTACTTTATCTCTTTTTTTTTGCCAATGCCCTACATCCAATGTTGCTCACACACAGAGAGTGGGAAGCTTATGGCCAGGTACTATGTCGCATTTGACACTATGAAACAGTTTAGCAAGGTGACTGGTAGAGAGTCCTTGTCAGAGTTGGTGAGTGTGTACCACAAAACTTGTTTTTCCCAACAAGTTGGGCTGTTTGATAATACATACATTTTTGTTTGCAGCTAATTCTTGTTTACTATTATAAGGTTTTAAAAATTGTTAAAAATACAAAACCTGAACTTTAATATCTGCACATGTTAGATTGAAATGATATCACAGGGGAAGGAGTTTAATGACGTACAACTAAGAGTCAGTGAGAAGAGGACCCTGAACACACTGAACAAGGATAAGAACAGAGTCACTATCAGGTCAGGTAGATTCATTTCCAGACACTCATTAGAACCTAAACATCTTTGACAATAACCAAATGGGGAGCAATTATATTTTAGGTATCCCATGGATGGGAAGATCAAAACTAACAACATGAAAGTAAACTGGTATGTTTCACTCCTAATCAGTGTTTTTGTTTTTGTTTCTTTGTCTTTCACAATCACATCTAGAGTCTTTGTTTGTAGTCCCTGCTGTGTTTGGGGTTGGCATTTGATACTCTACTGTATTATTCCGTTCTCACCACAGTTTGATTCAAGCTCAGTTAGGCTGCATTCCAGTTCAGGAGTTTGGACTGACTCAAGACACTGGGAAAATATTCAGGAATGGAATCCGAGTTAGCAAATGTAAACTGTCTTTTATGAAACTAATATTCTGATGACATTTGTGTAATTATTAAAAAATGTGTTTTGTATCATTGGCTTTCTATTAAATTACATTCTATTAAATTACGTTTCTAATGTCAGTAGTATTACTTTGCATACCTTCATTGTTTACTCTGTGTTTCCACATGAATGCTTGTTTCAGCAGCATGTTTTGATTGGATTTTGTTAGGCCTGGCAGAGTTTCTCAGTCACCACCCCCAAAAGAATTTCTCAGCTCAGCTCAATTCCTTGATTTTGGCCAAGTGTTTCAGAGCTAAGCTGTGGGAAAATTCTCCCTATGTCTCCAAGCAGCTGGATAAGATAGGTAGGTTGATCATCTAAACTGTTTATAGCTCATCTTGTTAAAACATGGTGTTAGTAACATCAACTTCATGGGTTAAATTCCCTGGGAGCACACATACTGTCATACAGATAAATGTATAAGCTGCTCTGGATAAACATGTCTGTCAGATGCTGATATGTAAATTGTTGCTTTGGGTGAAAAAGAGATGTTTTTAATAGCTATTGCAGTGACAATATAGTTCAAAGATTTTTAATTCAGTTAATCAAATACTCATTGTTCCAGGGTTGTCCCTGGCAACCGCCATGGTGAATGCAGGATTGACCTCGTTCAACAAGATTGAAGCAACAAATGCCAGGGAACTGGAGCTTGTATGTACTAAAACGAATATGGTTGTACCCTCTAAAAACATTTCTAATCAAGTGCTTTATTTAGTCCTGAAGCAAGTGTTACTGACTATTGAGTGAGTTGTTGTAACTATGTACTTTCATGATCAGTGTTTGTGTTCAGATTATGAACAGACATCCTCCATTTGGAAATCAGATCAAAGAAGCTGTCAGCAAACTCCCAAAATATGAAGTTAGTATGGAACAGGTGATGGGTGTTCTCTCTTTATTTTAAATAAAGACTCATGTAATATTACAGTTTCAGTGGATTATGTAAAAATGAAAACTGTGTTCTATTGTGTTCTGTGTTCTATGAATGTCTAATGTACTTAATATTTAAGTACTTTCTAATAATGCATAAATGTATAAATATTAAAATTTTATTTTTCAGCTTCCAAGATACAGTGCCTGTACAGCAGAGATTGTTGTCATGGTGAACTTGAAAAATTTTGAGCAGCTCATGACCAAAAGAACTGCCCCAGACCACCATTATGTTACTGTAATAATGGGGGATTGTGACAACAATGTGGTCTTCCTGCAGAAGATCCCGTAAGACCCAGAGTAATTTGGGTCAAATTGCTTAAAATGTTTTGTTTGTTAATTTGTTGGTTTTAAAGATTAGTGATAAATAAAAAGGTTATGACATATTTTTCATGTAATCAGAGATGCTATGCTTTTGAAGTCTGGGAGCTGGTCAAGGAAGACTGAAGTTGCAAGAACACCTAAGGGAGATGAGATCAGCATTCATTTGATAAGTTCTGAATTTGGTATATTAACTTAATTCTCTTTTTTATATATATATATATATATATATATATATATATATATATATATATATATATATATATATATATATATATATATATATAAATTAAAAATTTCTCAAACTGATTTCCTAATGTTAGTACTGTGGCATAAATATTGTGGCTTGGCCTTTCTTGATAAGTAGTTGAAACCATTTTAGACCAGTTTTCTCAAAAGAAACTATATTTCTTTGGTATACTGTTTTATATTATATTTCTTAGTTTCAGATGTCTTTAAATTAGGTGAAATCTAATGCAATGCATATATGTGTGTGTTGTGTAGTGGGACTGGATATCCAGCAGAAATTCAGTGCATTCTACTCAAAAGCAAAGGTTTCATCTGAATCACTTGGTGTGGGGAGCATAGCATATGTGCCTCAGAGTGAACAGGAAACATCACACAGACACACCAGCACAGTGCTCAATTATCACAGGGTCATACCAAGAGCCCAGGTTGCAGCACAGAAAGTTCAGTATTCTCCAGAGGACCAAGGTATTGTAGGCTAAGTATTCCTAGCTCTTAAAACAGTTGAGCCTTCTTCTTTACCCTTTAAATTGGTACCACTAATAGTAAATGTACAATAAGATTACATTTATAAAAGGGTTATGGATGGTTATTAATTGCCCACATTAAGCCCACATTCATCTATACTCTTAAATCTCAGACCCCATTTACACCAGTGTCATGAGTGATCAGATTGTGAGTGGTCAGCTGAGAGGCATACTTGTTACACCAGGCCTTTTCATGTGACTCTAATTTCAAAACTGATCACTTTGTTTTTTTATGTTACTTACAACAATTACACTGGTGGGAATGCTGTTCTTATCCTTTCTGGTTTGCAAGCAAGCCATTTAGCAAGTTTATTAAATATATGAATTGGGGCATAAACATATCCCAGCATAATAATGTGTTTCTGATAAGGACATCTTTTGATGTTCTCTTTAAAGCACTGAGATGGTTTATCATTACATTACAATTACAGTATGGCCATTTGCAACCTTGAACATCTCCAAATGTGATTTGGCTGATTGGATCACACTGTCTCTCTTAGGTGTATATGACCCTGTTTACACTTAACACAGACCAATTGTGATCACTTGTGACACTTGAAAATACCAAGTGTAAATATAGCCTCAGATTTTATTGGTTGCTTAGCTAACTTTGTGTTCTCCATCAGTCAGCATTACACTTGTCATCTTCATCAGAAAAGTCACTACCACGTAACCACCAACAGGATGTTGTACATTAACATATGAAATGATTAAGTTCACATTCTTCAGGTCAACATATTACTGTAGCTCATTTTATTTATTTAACAACTGCTCATTTATTATTTTTAAGGTGTTTATGACCCAATTAATAACAATGAACAGAACTGTATAACTAAGCTATTAAATCTTTTTAAAGGGCAGCCTCATTGTAAAATGGTACACAGAAATATATTGAAAATATACACTCATTATTTTATTTTTTTAGCAACATCATGGTTTTAGAAAAACCTTGTTATTGTAGAGTGGGAAGTGATAGCTCATGTGTTGTCAATCACAAATGTTCTTGGTCACCTTCAATATTCCCATCAATGCTGCTTTGCATGATTAACTTGTACTAGCTCAACATTCATGCCCTACCGTGTCAGTGTTAATTCCGTGTTGAGAGTTGTCTGCCACCCATATAATATCTGGGCAGCAGCGGTCTTGAGGTTCTAACCTGACCAGTGATGTATATTGTTGTGGATATTTTAACTGCGTCAGTACTTCCACCTGTTCATGCTGCAGATCACACTCAGACAGAAATTGGCAAAAGGCAGTGTAACCATTTCTGTAAAAACAAAGAGCTTTGTGGCCATGACTGCTGTGAGTACCAGAGTAACAAGAATACTTATTTATTAGAATGCTAACTTATTTATTAGAATGTGAAACTTGATTATCAAATGAAGAATGTTTTGTTTTTGACTAATCTCCCATCCTTTAGGCAAAGTTGGAGTACAGGTGGGGATAAAAAGACCAAATCAAGAGTCCATTTTCTCATCATATCTCAAAGATCTAAAGATAAGGAATGAGAAGCTCATAGATACCCCAGTCAAACGTTTAAAGGTCAATTAGTGCTTCTTGTTTTCACATCACATGTTTCCCATCATATGCAGTTTTACATCTGTAAAATTACGATATTGAAGCTATACTTTTATCATGTTTTCTTAGATGAGAATGAATAATAAAGCAGACAGTATCAGTATGAAGCAGTTCTCATACAAACCCAAAGACACAATTCCAGCTCATACCAGGTACTGTAGTGTTTTAGACTAGCTAACAAGTGCTGGAGTAGTTTTAGAGAAAAATGACAAAGGCCTACATAGTTTATGAGAATAAAATGGGTCTACCACTGTGAAGAAATCAACTATCTGATGAATAATGTCCAAAATGTATTCTGATATCTGGAAACCTGAATAGCCTCACTAAGATAATGTGCACCCACCTTAAAATTTATGTAGTATTCTTACTACAGTGATATGGTCTGTGCTGCTATTTTTCTAAAGATTTGAGAAATGTCATTATTATCTTAAAAGTGTGAACCACAAAATGGAAGTGGGCCAGGGCTTTGCCACACCTCAAGATCTGGCATATTTTGAGTCAGACCATGATGGTAAGCATATATTATCAAAATCCTCACACATTTATAACAACATGAATTGATTTGAGCGTAAATGGTGCCCTGTTTACCAAGACTAATTGAAGAGTGACAAAGCAGTGCATTTCTTTCCAGCAGATGGCATCATAGCTCTGAGCCATTGATTTTTTTCAAACACACCACATAGGTGGACCAAAGTGTTGTTTCCTGTACACGTTATATGGTGATACGGAACTAATCGTAATCCATCGGCGTATACTGTTTAACACAACTGCGAATAATTGATTGTGTTTATATTACTTTAACTTGATATTGATTTTATAGATTTTTTTGTAGTTTTAGAACACAGTGGAGAAACAAGTGTTCCATGCTAAAACGACACTTCAAAGTAAAATATTTTTGTTGCTGTTTTGTTTTTATTTTATGTATTTTCTGTGAAGATATGCAGTAACTGCTGAATAATGCACAAAATACAATTAAAAAATAATAATTCACTGGGTAGGACTAAATAACAAAGTAAAATGCATGGATTACACTGAACATGGTGAATAAAAACAAACAAAACTCTTAAAATAGTTTGTGTTCTTACCAATGCAACTGTTGCAGATGTTTTTATAAGGAGAGAAACTACAGAGAGACCGATGAGCAGAATTCCTGCCAGTCACAAGAGAACTCATGCCATCATATCACAACCAAACCTCAGCACTGACAGTGACTCTGTGCCTGATGCTCTCAATGTGACATTTGACCTAGCAGGGGATGACTGGGATGATTTTGATGATGATAATTTGGTTCTTGCTTGTGAGGTTTCATGCAAGGAGGATTGGAATGACTGTTCTAAATCAACAGGTGCTTTAGGCTTTTCGTAATTGTGACTATATTTACTTTAGAAAAAAAACAAATTTTCATTTGCATGTTAAAAAGTTTGTTAATTTTTCAGATTGTCAGAGTTCGGTTCTTTCTACCGAAACAGAGCCTAAATCTGGATTATCAGCAGGGTCAGGCATTGAATCTTATGAAAATATGTATTTCCAAGATTATTATTTTAGCAAATAAATTAACATACTTTTGACATCTACCTGCAGGATTGTACCTGCTGCTACAGCATCACAAAGAGTGAGTTTGACTAATCCATATTCTTAGCTGGCCAGAGAACTTCAGAGGTTGATGTTTTACCTGATTTAACTCATTTACATTATTATTTAACATAAAAGAAAATTATTTAACTCATCAGGAGATTTACAAGCTCTGTGTCATAATAAATCAAAGTAGGATAGGTCAAGAAGAATACTGAACTCTATCACTACGCTGTCCTTCCAGAACTTTGATTGATACCCCTTCCCAAGCATCTAGAATCCCAAGCATCTTTTAACACATGTATTAAAAATGTTCCCCAAGGAAAAGATTCCACAAAAAATTATTTTGATGCCTCTCAAGTCATTGTCATATATTCATTTTATTTTTTTCCCCTTTTTTTGACAGTGCACATGTCCAGAAATATCTGCAGCATCTGTGAAACATCCACTCCAAAAACAGCATGAGGCAAAAAATGTGTCGTTACAAAGGCGATTTAATTTTTTCTTAAAGGAAGATTCAGCAAAAGAAGAACACAAAGGCTTAGCCAGGTACTCACAGAAAAAGGTGTTAATTATTGTGTGTGAAATATATATATATAAAATAGTTGTTTTTTTTTCAGGGATCAAATGGAAGAGAAAAGTGAGGTTGATGTGTTCCTGGGTATATTTGAAGGGATTTTCTAGAGTGTCTTGGGGCTGTTCTTAATCAGTATTTATTTATTAGTTGATGTTTTATATTGAATACATTATATCTGTTACATTCTATGTTTAGACATATGTTTGTCATTTAAGCACATTTTAAGAAGTATTATTCAAACACAAGTTGAAACTATATTCTTTTAACATTAATAAAATATATTTATCAAAATTCATGTGGTAACGTTGTCATTGTTCCCACTGAAATCTTGAATAAGTCAAAACAACACCAGCACTGACAAAATAAAAACTGATAGAAAAACAAAGCAAAAAAACAAGGACACAGTGTCATTGGTGTGAAGCACCACTGGGACATAGTACCTCTGTTGTATTGGAGAATTTACTGCTTGCTAACTGAGTGAGTTACAGTACAGTTCCTTGAGGTGCTTTGCATAAAAAATGCTAGTCTCACCATACATTAACTTATAGTCCTTTAATAGTGCTAGTTCTATTATACTGGCCTACTGGCTGTTATCTCTTTGTGCTGAAACAAAAGCAATATGATGACACTAAAAGAATGACAAAGCTTCGGTTCCTTTTATTAATATAAAGAAGCAAATGAAATTGATTTTTAAATATAACTTTTAAGGAGGTGTCTGTATTATCCATGTTCAGACATGTAAAGTTATAAAGCGAAACCCCATTAGAAACAATATTTAATTAAGGATATCTCCAAACCCCCCACCCTGTAAATTCAGCATATAATTATAAAGCAAAAACTTCAAAAGTAGAAAGAGCACACCAGTCTTTTAGACATATTTTGGATCTCTCAGTCCTCTTTCACTGCCCTCCTCAGCTACTTTGGGCTGCCCTGTAGCTCTGTAGGCAACTGCCTTATACCTGACAGAGAAAAGAAAAGGAAAAAATGACGAATGCTATTAGGTGTAAATTTTATACATCTCATACATCTATTCATTTTATATATATGCTAAATTACTTATATTCTTCACTTGCAAGCATTTATTTATTGATCATCTATCAAATACTTACGGTGTAGTCTCGTTATGCATCCCTTTAAAGGCCATACACTTTAAAACTCCTCCTATTTGCAACAAGCCTCCTCCTATCCAGGCCACAAAGAGGGCTGGTCCAAATGTGTACCTGGCCGTTAGATAGCAAACAACATACACACCTGAAAAAGTGACTCACCATCTTACCTCCACCCTAGTATGCAAGATAAAGACATTTTGAGGTTATAGTAGCAGATTAGTATGTTTTTATGTAATATTGGTTTCCAGTTCTGAATGATTATCTCACGTCGTAGCCATTTGCATCCCCATTCCTTCCATCTGGGACATTCCGCCATAATTAGGATTATAAACGGTCCTCCTGAAACTGGCCACTATTTGGTAAGCATACACGGATGCTCCAGCAATGGCACAGAAGCCTATGAAAAACAAAGAGATCACAGACAGACGACTGAAATATGGTATTCTCTAAAGTCTGTAGTGTTCTCCACATCTGACAAAGGCAGCATGCAGTAATTAAATGCAGTATTGTTTTCTAATTTAATGCTGGAACAATTGCTTTAGATTTTCTTTTTACCTGCAATAATAAACATGATGCCTGCTGTCAGAGTCATTTTGGCCTTTGAGGAATCCTCTGTGTTGCCAATTTTAAAGCATTTCAGAGAGAAGAGGGAGATCCCAGTGGCAAGCACACCCATGACGACAGCAATAATCATCAATGCTCTAACAGCCTGGAACTGACCTGATTTACCAAAAAGTATACAAAAAGGTATTCATTATGAAGCCCTAAAACTCTAAAATTGAAATTATAATTTAAATCAAATGACCACATCTAAGAGGCCATGGATATATAGGAAATACCTACATCATCATATTGTTTGATAAAGTAAAAATAATATATTCATTTATTTTCAGTTCCTTCATTTGATTGTCATTCATTGAATTAAAGCATTTGAGAGGGGAATTTGCTTCGGTGTGTCTTTGTTTGTTTTACTCCTGATAACAGTATGGACACAATGTGCACTAGTAGTTTAGTTCTGCATTCATCTTCGGTTTATATGTCTCCACCAGGAACAATGACATAAGTGTTGATTTGACTTTTGGTCTTTTGATAGTTGATTCACTCCAATACTTTTTACAAGACCCATTTTCAGGTTTTTTAATTAATACATTTAATGGAATTTTTACTGATATTTTTTGTATGTATTCAAGTCACATACAAAGCAAAAGCATTAAATCCAATACCACCGAATCACTGGGATTACACAGCAAAATCAAATACAGTGTTATGTCTGTTGTACAAAATACATTTATACAGTGTCCAGCATACCCTGTAAATGTTAATTTAACATTGTACACATTATGTTTTGCTGTCAATTGTTCATTGTCAAGATATTTTAGTTTCACTGTCTTATCTCTGCGCCATTTTATATGAATCCATGCCATTGTATGTGAGTCAATGGAACTCACCTGTGTAACCCAGAAGGCCGTAGAGTGGCCGGCATTCTGTGAATCCAGAGGTGGACACCTCGCAGTCCTGCCACAGTCCTTTATAGGTGTACACTGAGGTCACAACATCTCCCTGACGATCCTTGGTGCTCCAATTATTCATAACTGTGGCAGCAATGACTGCAGCCAGACCATTGAGCCCTAAAACAAAGCCCCCATTTTGAAGCATGCTGATGGCCATTTCTCCTCTCTGGGTCCTGCTCCCACTTCAGATGAAGGGCCAGTGAAGTGGGCAGTGGTGGCTGCTGAGTGAACTGAGGCTGCACAGGGTGGACCTGCAGATCTAATCTTGGTCTGAGTGTGCGCATGCACACGTAAGTACATGTGCACGCTTCTGCTCTGACGCTCATGATAGGGCTATTCCAAGTTAACTCAGATTTTTATTACTTCTGATCAGGATTACAGTTTAGATTTTACAAATACACACGTAGCTCCTTGGAGATGTGAAGCAGTGGTATGGGATTGGTCTACTGAATATGCTTTTTAAAAACAGTACTATGGGCTTAGTGTTAAAGAAACAGGCCCTGGTGTTTGGTGGAGCTTGACTCAATGAGTAAACACTTCAGCTGAGACTGAGTCCTGTGACGTCACCTTATCCAGTTTCTGTCAATAATACTTTACCTTAGGAATTGAAAAAAAGGGGGTTGGGTTTTTTAGACTTTCTAGTATCAACTACTTTTTAGTTCAAATTAAAATGCATTTAAAATATTTTAAAAGACTATTTAAAAAAGAATATTCCTTTAAAAAGTATATTGATTAAAAACAGTCCGGAAATAATCACATGGTTGTCCTTATCACAGTATCAACATAGGGTGAAACAGGGACTTAGCCGTTTCTTATCAGTCTTCTTGTGATGAAAGAATACAGCATGCAAAAGCACAAACAGAAAATTCCAGGTATACCTGCATAATCAGGTTTTTTTTTTGCTATTATCAATTGTCATCAGTCAACCCAGGTTTCTGTTTAAGCTGTGTACAACTATGAACAGTTTACATATGTATTTTTATTTAAGCAGATCATTTTGTGAGAGAACCTGGTTCAGAATTGTAATCTTTACATGAAATTAAAATATTGTTTTAAACCCAAGTCAGTTAAAAATGATAGGATGATTTCTGGCTGAAAATTCTTAACCATAGGCATAATGCTCTTACTAATGGATTTTTTTTTAGACTTTGCCTAATGAACTAATTGTGTAATACTCAATTTTACACTTTGTTTTATTTTTCATATTGTAACATTTACAAATAACAGAAACGTTTCGGGTGAAATACAGTAACGTTGTTGTTCTGCAAGGCCCCAGTTTAAACAGTCAGTGTCTATATCCACAGTCTTAAGGTGAAAGAACGTGTCTATGTAGAATTCTACATTGAAATTGGATTATTATAATCAAGCAATTATGAAACTACTATAAAATCGGAATTAAACCATTTTACCTGAGACCTATACTTCATTCAAACATCTTGTTTTCCCCACAGTCACTAGACAGTCTAAATATATTTTATAGTCTACCTAACAAAAACATATGCATTTTTTGGTCAAGATGTCAGTTTGTTTATAATCTGAACACTACTTAAAAGCACATAAATTACTTAATTCATTTTCACAAACCCATAAACATGGGCCACGCTGGTCCTTTTTTTTCAAAACGACAACCCAGTAGTAAATATTTTCATATTCAAAATTAGTACATGAAATGAAATACATGTATATATGACAGTAATTCCACCACCAGGTTTACTTCAGCAGCTGGTGCGTCACAGATTTGGTTGTTGTGATGAATTCGAGATTAGTCTTGACATGCTTAAGCCTGGAAAAAGTATATAAGCAATAGGAGAAAGGTGCCCATAATTGACAGTTACATGACATTGTGTATCCAGGCCTCATTGCAGCCGGTTGTGCAGGACACCCCAAACTACCCAAGAATCCGTTATGATATGCCATTGTGGAGGCGTAGGACAGTGTACCAGGTGTCAATGCATGAGGAATTTCTTTCGCCTTGTGAGTGAGCGTAGCATTGAAATGATTCTTACCAAATAAAGCATATTGCGTGGATGTAGCTGGTAATAAAACATTGATTTGTCTGTACTGAAACAAAACGTATCGGAAGAAATTTCTGTCACTCGAGCCAAGTCTCCCAGGTACGGCGAGTGAAACGCAAAGCGGTCGTTCCTTATCAAACTCTTGGGTTTTCGTCTGGGTCTGTATTTGTAGCCTGGGTGATCCTTCATGTGCTATGCGCACAGTCTCTTGGCCTCGTCAATGTACGGCCTCTTTTCCAGTTCAGGCAGTAGCTTCCACTCCGCCCCGAGCCTCTTGCTGATTTCTGAATTGTGCATTTTAGGGTTTTCTAATGCCATCTGTCTTTTTTGTCCCTATGGTGAGACTACACTGTAAGTACCATACCATAAATGCATTCATGGATCTTTTGATGTGATCCATGACTTTCACCTTGTTACTGAAAACCATTAATGTAGACTGACTTGCGTCACCAGAAATGTTGATGCTCTTCAGTATATTTGATTTTTTTATAGATTAAGAGAATTCCTGCTCAGGAGGTGCGTAAAAATCCAGTACATACTTCTGAAGGTAGCGTAAAGAATATCTTTTCCAAAATATTTGCTTTTATTCTGTACTCTTTTCAGGGTGAAATTTCGAAAAGATGAACGTTAGGTCAGTGTGAGCTCCATTCCATGTGTGGGGAGTTTTAGAGAAAGCTTTGGTCTGAAGAGCACAGTCCTACAAACCCATTAGACCCCCACACATCATGCCTTGCACCCAATCAGCGTGGCTGAACTACATAATACTATTACAACTACACCAGAAAACCAGTAATTTAAGAGAAACCGCGAAGATTGCTTTTCAATTTATCAAGCAGTCCAATAGTTTTATTATCAAAGTTTTGAAGGCGTAAAATATAGCTGGTTGCAGGCTGTTTTATGTCCTTAAACTATTAAACAGCATGTTTGTGATACTATAATACTTTATCTAATTAATAAATAGTCTCAGAACCCAATCTGCTGTCCATGGTCCTGAAGGTTCTATCACTAAAGACAATTTGGGTGATGCAGCCGAACAGTTTATATTGACAGATATCAGAACTTGAGCGCCAATAAAAGTTTATATTCATCTAAATGATATGCCATACCTTACCTTAAGATAACAGTTCAGCATTTTCCAGAATGATAGATTTTGAAATTATGGTACTCTGGGTTTTTCTTCCTTTACATATCCTTCACATACATGTTCCTTAAATATATCGTCAAAGTGCGTGTGTGTTACTTTTATCTGTTACAGGTTATTCGGATATGCACAAAAAAGGAGTTGAAGATGAGAGTACTACAAACTGACAGTCAGAATAGCTCCCTTCTTGTTGCTTAATTGACAGTGAATATGAATATGTAATTATGGACGTATTTTGTTGGATGATATTGTACGTTTGTAATTTTGCATTCGTAATTTCCTTGCAAGTTAGAAATAAGAACTCGTTTTTGTGTAGTTGTGCCCCACCTGGCCTATTTATAAGGTCCTACACGAGACACTTGTTTTTGTGTGCTGATAAGAGCACTCAGCTATTTGCCCTTTTTGGCAGATAACGACAGGGGCAGAACAAAATATCTGTGCTGGATACATGACCTGTCACAACACCCGAAGAAGCACCTGTGTGTTTTACCCGACCACACTTTAAAATAAACTTCATTCTCCAGCTTCGCATTACTATTAAGCATTTTAGTTGTCATGCTTAAGCAAGTGAATAGTAACATTTTCTTGTAACTATTTTACTTGGAAAAGAATAAAAGAAAATGTTCAAGCTCTGGCCCGACTCTTCAAGATAGCCCGACTCTGAGCTCATGATGCATTTTCTCATTTATCTCAGAGATTCAAGTGTTGTTGTGCAAATTTTTCCCAGCTCTCTCTTTCTCAGTCCTCTCACCTAACTAAACCACTCATTTGGTCATTCTACTGGCTACAGTAAAATCAAGAATTGGTTAATTCTTTATGCCATTGTCATCAGAAAACAAATCTTATTGTTGCACTGCTAGATTAAAAACAGCCTCAAGATGCAGGCTCAGGATGCAAAAAAAACCAAAACTTAAACTTCTCTCTTAACAAAAAAACTAGTTAGATGTTGTGATGCTATTAATTTATAAAAAACGTAGACAAATTATATTGTTTTTTTACTGAGGTGTACAATCTGAGTTTTTTGAGTTTACTTTTTATGATAATTCTTCCTTTTGCTGACTCACAGCTGGTGACAAGAAGATCAAAAATAGGAAACAAAACTTTTTGTAAGACTATTGTAAGGGTCGAGGGGGGCCTCGAGTCAGGCACACCACTAATCAGGCTTAACACCCAAAGCTGGACTAGGCCTATATAAACCCAGTGACCAAGTCACTGAGTGTTGGGTTTTTGCAAAAGTTCTGGGCCAAGCGCCTAGCCTGTCACTTTGGGTATTGCGGTCTGTGAGCCCTTGTGCTACATCTCACTTCTGTGCTGCGAGAGTGTCCGTGTTTTTACATGTCCCCTCCCCTCTCCAGTTTTCCCCCTCAAATCTGTCTCTCTTCCAAGGCTCCCCTTAGATCCTCCTTGTTTTCTGGTTTTGTTTGGGAAGTTTTGGTTTGGATTTCCCCAGGACATCGGAGCTGATAGAAACAGATGGAAATCCCTTTCCAACTAAGCAGAGTGCATTCCTCTGTGTTGCATCTTTGCCTGCTGCCTTTGTCCAGTAGCAGGGTTGGAGGAGGACCAACTCGCTGCATCCCAAGATATTCTCTAGTGCAGCAAGAGATTGTGGATTGCAAGGCATGTAATTTTCCATAAATTCACAAAGAATAAAAATCCACATGGGTGATGTGGTTGGATGCTTCTAAATATGAGAGGTCTTTAAAAGTATTTTGTATACAATTTTGTATAACATTTTCCATAAAAAGGGGGATCATCAAAAAAGCTGTCACCTATCCAGAATATACAGCATAACACACTAATCCTTCCAAGCAGAAACAATACTGAACCCCAAGAATCAAATTTCTACTTCTGATGTCAAAGGCATCAATGCCCATTGATGTTTGGAGGGATTACATGAGTCACACGGAAGAAACAAAGATGATGGCAGGTACAAAAATACTGTGACTGTGAAAGAATTGAGAAAAATAAATTTCAACAGACAACAAAAAATAAAGAGAATGCAACCACACTAAATAAATGATCATAGAAAGCAAGGATATCTGTGGAACTGATATGCAAAATTTTAAGATTAATACTGAGATTTTTTGTATACTTAGAGCAAACCAAAGCATTTCAACATAATTAATTAACCAAGGATTAGTTGTCCTAACACACATGCTTATACACAGTCACACACAAATACACACACACACACACACACACACACACACACACACACACACACACACACATACATACATATCCATACACGCACTCACACATTGTTTTCCATCAGACTAGTGCTGAAGTCGAACTTCACATAAAATATGCACTCGTAGCAGTCTTACACATTATCCTACTTGCTGCTAGAGTACTGTACTAAACCAGCACTGTACTCTGAACTGTTCTGACTGCTACCAGTGACTGCTATGTTCAGTATAGCATGTCACTGACTGCTATGCACAACTCACTTTACATATTCCCAGTACTGTGTACTGGACTAAATAATTGCACTGTCTATTCATTTTTGTATTTGTCCTGTCCTGTATTTATTATTGTTTATTTAATGTTTAAACATTTTGCACTATATTGCATTGTTTACACTTGTGTAGCATGTTGTCTGTTGCACTGTTGTTTTGTGTTGCACCATGGTCCTGGAGGAACATTGTCTCGTTTTTGTTGTGTACTTGTATATAGCTGAAATGTCAATAAAGCTTCTTTGAACTTGAACTTTGAACTCATACTGCCCAACTCTCTACCACACTACACTACCCAGCAGCCTGTTCATCACCCAGCTAACAACTCAGCCAATCAGAGACGTTTAATCAGATCGTCATCACAGGAGTATTCAATTCACCTGTGTGTTCAGAGAATTGTTATATATATGACTGTTTCAAGCTCTCATTCATTGCCAAGTATTGCCTCTAGACTTTCTAATCATGCAGAGCATTATTTTTCTTTGACTAACTACTTCCTTTGTACCGTACCCTGACTTTGTTTTTCTCATTGCAGATTTTTCTCCTGACTCCCTTTTGGATTTACTACCTGGTTTTTGTATTGCTCTTCTGGTTTTGGACACGGACTTTGATCTCTCTGATTTGGATCTCCCATTACTTTGTGCTTTTGATTTTGATCTTGAGTTATTCTGCTACCACCAATTGGAACATTAATAAAGTTCTTATTCTATATCCGCAAACATCTGGTTCTGCCTGTCCCGTCACAATTTGATACATTATTTGATGCAATAAAAAATATTACTTGGGCAAATCAAAATAAATTCAGCTAATCTTAAAATGATATGTGTATTGCATTCTAATTGCAGTTTCAGGTCTGTCATATTACTGAAGTGCTAATGTAGATAATAGTTCATCTTCATGGGCTAAAGAGGTATCAAAGGAGAATGCTCGTATAAATGCCAGTGTATGAGTATAAAGTACAGCTGCTGGAACTGCAGAGATTTGCATGAGCTGTAAGAGAAGAAGCTGTAGCATTTGTGTATGCTGTGCATAGCAAAGTGTGCAACATACAGTGTTTTATTTAGAACCTAACTGGGCACATATAAACATCATCGATTCAACAATAAACCTTAATTTAATGTTAATTTTAATCCATCAGTTTTCATTCTTCTATGAACTGGAAGATTTTTGGAGAGCTGGCACTTATTTAATCATATTTAAGAGAAGTCAAGCTTTGCCTAATAGCCTTTCATGAAAATGAAGTGTGTTTGAGCAAGGAAGGAGGCAGTTCCATTTCCGGGCCATGTCATGCCCTACCCCCACCCCATCCTCCTCTCACTGCCTGGTGACATTAATGCTCACATCATTCAGAGATAAAGCCAGCAGCCATCACAGCCAGGCCATCCACAACCCTTGAGTTGCTCAAGTCAGCAGACACTAAGACACATTTGTAATTTCTGAGGCATTCACCAGGCATTTCTGAGCCAAGCGGCAGATGCAGGCCAGAGATTTCAAATGTGCAAGAGCAAATGAGGTGCCATCTTAAAAGTGAAATGTGCCTGGTGAGCAGGCTGATGCTTATACTGTGTGAGAGCAGCTCAGCAGGGATATTATAGTGTGTGTTGGTATTTTCAGAGAGGCAACCTTGTCTGAAATTTCAGACATATTTTAAAGGTATTTTACATCTTAAAGGTATTTTTTGTTTATTTCCCTATTTTCTTCTTTTAGCAGTTTATTTTGTAAGGATTTTTTAAATATTCCACGTTGAAATATATTATTAATTTCAAATGAACAACTAAAGTGATTTGAATCTGTGTTTCTTAATTCCTAACACCAAACAGTACATATTGGGGTATACATATGCAGGCTTTAGTACAATGTAGTCTTATACTGAACAGTTTATTATACATTAATTGTAGAGTACGATATTTTTCATACTGTTCTCAATTATAATTTACCTTTTGAATTGAAAGGTAAACTGTAATTTAAAGTTACTGTATGGTTAAAAAGTATCTTAAAGAATGTTAGTCATGAAATGTTTCAGTACAGCCTACCCACTTGTCTTGGATTATGGAGGCCTACTCTTAATGTCTAAGATTACTTGCAACTCAGTTGGTAGAAGATGTTTTTCTTATATAGCTTTTAAACTCTGGAATAGTGTTCCATAAAATATTAGGACTGCAGGCTCTTTAGATCTATAGATGTTTTTAAAAAAAATTATTTTGTTAAATTTGACCTAAATTTCTTCTTGTTCTTCTTCTTCTTCTTCTTCTTGTTCTTCTTCTTCTTCTTATTATTATTATTAGTAGTAGTAGTAGTAGCAGTAGTAATAGCACCATAATCATCATCATCACAGTAGGAGTATTCAAACATTCACCTCTATCATGAGAGGCAGATTTGGGGGAGTAGCAAAGATGAAGAGAGAAATTGTTAAGGACACAAGGGATTAGACACTGATTACAGTTTATATTGTGTGCAAACAGCAGATTATGCACTTATTTTAGCACTAAAGCCATTTGTGTTCACTTTTTCTTGTCTTATTAAAAATACTTAACATAATTAAGAATTGAAAGAAATAACAAAGAGGCTTTGGCTGAAACACTCTTGGTTGTGTCTGTTTTGATTTTGTTCCACAATATTACCATTTTCCCATTATCTGGTCCTGCTCAAGCACTGTCACAGAATGAGAGTGAAGCTTTTGTATAGTAGAATGAAATCCAATTCACATTATGTCCAGTTTAAAAAGATTTTGAGCTCAAGGCATCTTTGAGACTTTCCTGTCCCTCTTTATCATTCTCTCTCTCTCTCTCTCTCTCTCTCTCTCTCTCTCTCTCTCTCTCTCTCTCTCTCTCTGTATGTGAGCCCAAGTATGACATTGTACTGGGGAATCCAGGACAAATCATTGTAATAAATTGATCATTTCTTGGTTTTACTTCCAAAGTTTTTACATTCTGAGTTGTCTTATAATAGGATAGTCTGAACTGTGTGAAGATTTAATCTGTGGTTTGGCAATGCACATTAGTACACAAACTAAAACTCAAGACAAGTTCTTAGTTATAAAAATGTTTTTACCTTTTCCCTTTTATATCAGGACATGTAAACAATTTTATTTTAAACTTTGGAGTTGTGCCTGTTGTCTAATTTTGCAAAATGGCAAATAATTTTACTGTAGGTAGGGCTGTAAGTATTTAACAGAATTAAAATATTTAATGTACGTTAAATGTAAAATGTAAATTTCATCTTATATTTCTCGATACATCTGATTAGCCTTGTGTGCGTATGTGAGGGGGAACCTTTATTTTGAAAAAGACACCGTTCTAAGATAAAAGTGCCTACGGCTCTTGGCGTCTAGTCCTTTGTAATTGTAGACCAATAGCGCCACAATGGTTGTAGCGGCGCAGTTGAGAGGAACTGCGTGAGTTCCGGAATCTTAGGAATTTGTGCTATTTGTCAGTTTGCCTCCTTAGCTTCTTTTATATAAGAACCTCTGCTTTTCACGACCTAAAACGGTAGGTGTATGCAGATGACACTTCTGGATTTATGTTTTAAATCGTTTGTCATCTTCGGATGCGATTCTTTTTGCATGAAACGCTTATCTAACGTGCCCTTATCATGTACGTTAGACTGCTAGCCATCATGTTAGGTTTGTCGCGTTAGCTAAGAACTAGCTAGCTAGTTGTATCGTTAATGCTAATGGATAAATCATTCAGGATTCGAATTATTAATATAGCTAGCCAAGTACCTAGCTAGCTACTGCTGTTTTTATTTACCCTTGCTATTGCTACCTGTCACAAAAAGAAAACATCAGTCCATACCAGTGTTGGACAGTCAAATAACGTTCCGTTGAATGAAATTTGGTTAGCTAGCTAATTAGGTTGGCCACATTTACAGTATACATCTCTAGCCGCCGCACTGCGCTTTAACCAATTAACGTTAGCAACACACTTGGCCACAAGTGCAATAAGCACAAAAAAAATCAATTTTAGCGCACTGTAAGCTGGTCATTGTTTTTGATTTCTTAATTATGTTCAATCATGTTCCGAACTAAACTCCAAATAAACGCACAACGCTTCTGAGTCGGCACGGACATCAGCATAACCCCCAATCTGAATATTTGGCTGAAACAGCAACTTTTACTGTTGTTCTCTCAGACGCGCGTATGAGAATACCGCCTTGTCTCTATTTTTCCATGGTATTGAATTTGAGATCAGATGTATATTAGACAATAATGAAATCAAATGCACATTTTCACACTGAAGAAAGACACGTTTGAGGATGAATTTGTGAGGGATGCATGAGTATGCACGTTTTCTGTGATGGGTTCTGATGAGTTACGAACTGGAGCAGGAGGCACTTTCTGTGGTGAGGCAGTTTAGATTCTAGGATGTGGTGACGAGAGCAGGCTTCCTGTTCTGTGAGCCTCCGAAGACAGAGTGAGAGGGTAGCTGTTTTCTGTGTGACCCGAGAAAAGTCATAGCATAAAGAAAACTATTTGTTGCCATTTTAAAGTATTTGCTTTGCTCCACAGGTTTGGATTGCAACTCAATATGTCTCAGGCTGATAAACTTAAGGTATGCGCTGTAGAACAGGTAGTTGCATGCTTTTTTATTTAATTAATGATGCACAAATTAGATGGATTACCTTGCCTGTCATATTTTTCAGAACACTAATGGGAAAATTTTCCACAAATATTCCAGGAATTTGTTATTTAACTCTTCTCATGTGTAGTGATTTTGTAATGAGGAAAGGTTGGTTGTGGTGTATTCAACTGCAAATAAACAAAAGATCTTAATAAAGTGTAGTGGTCCAGACAAATATTTGCTTCATACATGAATATTTTTATAATTTCCCAACAATTATATAAATCATGTTTTGTTTATTATTATTACTGCTAGTTTCTCTGCTCTGTGATATTTAAATAAAAAAGTAAACCAGTACTTCTTGCTTGACCAAAAACAGACCATAACTACCCATTTCATACATAAATTAATTTCTTTACTTACATTATAACAGAATGAATCAAAACAGACTTTGTGTTCCTTTGTGTCTGCTTTGTGTCTGCTTTGCAAACATGCTATCACAAAGAAGCTGTGCAAGAACCTGGTCCTGCTTTAAAAGTGCTTGTAGTTAGAATTTAGTTGCTGTTTGTTTTTCTTGCCATCAATAGGGGCAATTCACCAACCCAGAAACTCCTGGTTATGTAGGCTTCGCCAACCTACCAAACCAGGTTCACCGCAAATCGGTGAAAAAGGGATTTGAGTTCACTCTCATGGTAGTTGGTGAGTAAAGATTTTCTTATTGACTGGCCTGAGGTATTTCTGGAACATAAGTGAATGCTCAGCAGTGACGTTACAGCATTGTTTACCAGTGTGAATCCTGAAGTATACTTGCACTACAAGTATGCATACCTCTAAAGTATAGCTTGCTCAGTTTTGTAGCTAACAGTTGAGCTGATGAGTAGCTGAAGCCTGTGTGTTAAAACGGGTCCAACACTTGACAGTGCTAAGATGCTCCTCAAAAAGTTCAGTACTGGGAAATCCTGATCTAAATATACTGTCATGGTATCAAATGAATGTTCCTGTTTTGTGGGGCTAATATATGGACTTTGTCAAATGAAGAATACTTACATTTTATGTTTTTAGATATACAAAAGTAGCGAATAATTCCAGAATAAAATAAAAATAATTATTTTTTGGTTAAATATGGACGCAGCTTTTAGAATATAGTTGACTTTATATAGGGTATAGTGAAAGCATAGGCTACTGCATGGCAAAAATTTCACCAAGTGTGTGTATGTGGTGGTTGTGGGATTCTGGAAGGAAACTTGCTGTTTTTCCCCTCTGACTGGTTTCCGTGGGAAACCATTAGGCTGCCAATACTTTGTGTCCAGTAGAGAACAGCTGAAATCCAGTTTGTCTCAGGCCATTAGTCCTCCTCTAGCTCAGTCACTTTGCTGTCATTCCTCTGCTTGAAAGTAAGTGATAGTGGCATGTATTAGCTCGACTTGGGGCTCTGTCGCTGACTCATCATTTTCACCTCTACAAATGATGGAAGGTTACTGTAGTTCAGCACAGAGGGCATGCAAACAGGCAGATAAATGAGCAATATGAGCAAAACGGCAGTCACACATATTAAACATTAGTCATAATCTGCGTGTCCTGTTATAAGTACATGTTCTTATACATTATTTTGCTTCTTTTACTGGGTACACAGATGTTCATTTTTGAGGTTATGTTTAAATGGAAGGGATATCTCTGCTTCCTGTGTAGGTGTTTTGTGGATGGTTGGTCTGTTTTTAGTGTGCTGATTAGGTTCTCTGCTGTTCTCAGGCGAGTCTGGTTTAGGGAAGTCTACTCTGATCAATAGCCTGTTCCTCACTGATCTCTACCCAGAGAGGGTCATTCCTGGAGCCGCAGGTCAGTAAGGTTGCTGGTGTAGCCTTCACTTAATTGTGGGTGTGGGGGGGGGGGGGGGGGGTGCTGGAAGTTAAAAAGTCCGTTAACCTCCACTAAATTTATGTTATTTGTATACTTTTGTAAATCTCCATTTTGGTATGTTTCAGAATGTATTTGCCAGAAAGTAATCTAATTCACTCGTTTTTAACTGTTTGAATTGGAATAGTGTAAAGTCTAGCTGTGTTTTGCTGTGTTTTTTTGTTTTTGCAACATCTATGTAAAAGATGTTTCGCATTTGCTGTTGAACGGTTACATACTATGCATTAGTTCTGTTTTTAGAGATCTTGACATTTGTCTGTTTCTGCTGTGTCCTTTAGAGAAAATTGAGCGAACAGTACAAATAGAGGCCTCCACTGTGGAAATTGAGGAACGTGGGGTGAAGCTTCGTTTGACTGTGGTGGACACTCCCGGATATGGAGATGCTATTAATAGCCAAGACTGGTGCTTATTTATTTAACTTTCCATTGCAAAGTAGTACAAGTAAATGTGCTTGTTTTCCATTTTTCCTTTCTGTATTAGGATGTTTTGGGTAGTTTCTTTAAATAACAGAAGCTTGGGAGTTAACAGATAATATTAAAATAAGGGACATTTTTATTAAGAAAAAAGAAGTGGAGAGTTAGTGATTATCTAAATGACGAGTTGTCTGGGAAGTTGGAAACAGATGCTCTTGGTGGGAGGGCAGTGACCGGATACGGGTGCCCTTCTCATGCTCCAATTTATGTGTTTTCACCTATCACGGTGAAAACTGAGAGAATGAGGACGTTGAATGTTGGAATCCTTTGAAAGGAAATGTATCTTGTTATATTTATCTGGCTAATATTCAGTATACCAGTTTAGTTTGATTGAGTAATCACAACAACCCAACTGGCTTGTTAATTGTGAGTGTTAATGAATGAGTATTAATGAATTTGTCCTTGCATGTATTTTCCATGGTGTGATCCTATGTTTTGAAAGTATGGAATATGTTTTATAACTAGTGACCATTTTTTGTTTTCAGAACAACTTTGTAAACTCCACCATGATAAATATCTGCTTTTTCCTTCCTAACCAAATTTATTGCACACAAGTCTTATTCTGGTAGTTTTATTGTAGACTCCAGTCACATTGCAACAATTCCCACAAACACTGGAGTGGTTGTATTTCAAGTTATACCTTTGGTTGGTAGATATGAAATACTATGGGACACGGTATTAACCCTTCAGAAACCCTTCTGACAAGTGTCTGACCTTACACTGCTGTTTTCTCTTGCCAGCTTCAACACAATCATAGCATACATTGATGACCAGTTTGAGCGTTACCTGCATGATGAGAGTGGACTGAACCGCAGACACATTGTGGACAACCGTGTACACTGTTGCTTCTATTTCATTTCCCCGCTTGGTCATGGGTGAGTAGCCAAACTGAGAAGGCAGAAATCTCAAATGAATAGACAAAAAAATATGGATATGGCTGTCTGCCCAGTGTTGTGAGGTTTTGGGTGGGTCATTGTGTTAAGTATACCTTGTGAAGCTTTTCAACTGTTGCTTTTCCCCTTCAGGTTTTATTTATTAAACAATTTAATTTATTTGCTTATTTATTGCGGATGCTTGGATTTTATCCATCTTTACTGCCATTAGAACGTTAACCACATCGCAGGACCTTTATCATTTATTTCAGTATCTGTAGCTTTTGTGCTATAATCTCTTCTCTTATACAGTCTGAAGCCACTGGATGTTCAGTTCATGAAGGCTATTCACAACAAAGTGAACGTCGTTCCTGTTATCGCCAAAGCTGACACTCTCACTCTGAAAGAGAGAGAGAGGCTTAAACGCCGGGTACTTCTTTTCTATCTCACTTTCCCGCACCAAAGAAATTAGATTATGTCGTGATATTTACTTATATTTTAGCAGTCCAGTTCATTAGCTAACACAATTTATTAATATGACATGGTTTTAGTTTCCACTTGGTTGTAGAAACTTGCTTTATTTTCTAGTGTAAAGCATAACTAACTCTTTACTTTTTTTTAACTTCTGTAAATGGGCTTCAGATTTTGGATGAGATTGATGAACATGGCATTAAGATCTACCACCTCCCTGATGCCGAGTCAGACGAAGATGAGGACTTCAAGGAGCAGACAAGGGTTCTGAAGGTCCATTACTCTCCATGTTGTTGTTGTTGTTTTATTATTTATTTATTTATTTTTATTTACCATCACTACCAGTTCGTATTTTTTATTTATTTTTTTTATTGTTAGACACCACATCAATAACTTGTCAACTGACTCTCGCATCAGTATTGACTTTTGCATCACACTGAAGGATAACTGGTGTTTCTCAGTAGCAGATTCCCATTTGTTACATTTGTATTATCATGTTATAAGACCCAGGTGCACACTACATTTTTAGGCCAGTGTTCTTTTTTTCCCCAAATCTGGAGTTTTTAGGAAGTATTTCAGTTCAGTTCAAGGTATATTTTTTTTATACAGAGAGTAGAGAACTTTGTAAGTTGAGGACTTAAAAATAGATGAGTTAATTCATTCTGTTTTGTTTTAAACGTCAATATGAATCACAAACACGATATATCACATAACCACTAGCCTAATAGAAGCTTTTAGGATGACTAAAGTGTGACTGTTGTGGGCTGGAGTTAACCTGTTCTGATTTTCATTTTGCTAATCCTCCCTCTCTAGTTTCCTACAGTAGCATTAGCATGTTTGGATGCTGTATTGCTTTAAAGGAGCGGTGCTGTTGTGTTTTTGCAGACCAGTATCCCATTCGCGGTGGTGGGCTCCAACCAGCAGATCGAGGCCAAGGGAAAGAAGGTTCGTGGCCGCCTGTACCCCTGGGGAGTGGTGGAGGTGGAGAATCCCGAACACAATGACTTCCTCAAGCTGCGCACGATGCTCATGTAAGGCGCATGAAGGTGGTGCGTGTATTAGGACAGCCAGCGTGCAAACCCCGCCCTAACAGGCCAATATAAATAGTTTAATGCACTAACTCTTTAATGTTTGTTTACTTGGTAATAAGGGCAATGTGATTGTATCTGCATGAAATAACTATAGTGGTATTATTATATACTATATAATCATCTTGTTTTTATATTGTGAGCTGGTTCATAGACCCTAATTAAGTGTAAGCTTAGGCTATAAGGCTTTATAGTGGTAAATCAATGATGGTAGGGGATATCTTTTGATATCTTTTAACAGTATGAATTATATGAAATTATTCTGCTCACTTTATATGGACCAGCACCAATTCTTCTTGAACTGATTGTGTGATTCAAACAGGACGGATACAAACATTTATATGATTCAGATTGGTTTGATCTCTCTCTTGCCTGAATGTGTGTAGCACCCATATGCAGGATCTCCAGGAAGTGACGCAGGACCTGCACTACGAGAACTTCCGCTCTGAGCGCCTTAAACGGGGTGGCAGGTTGTCCTCCCATGGTTACGTTCTGCCTTTGTCGCCTGTGTACGTACTGCCCTGCTTGGCTTTCTTCACCTCCCCCAACCTCCCTACACCCAGTATCCTGCCAAAATCCTGTATCACCACTATTGGTCGGTACAGCCACTGATTTATATATGCATCCCAAAACCATTAGATGTTTCCATAATGGAGAGAAACTGTCTTGCTCTAATATGGGGTGTTGAAGGTGACACTTATTTAATGTTGTCAACCAAAAAGAAAAAAACTGGTCAGTTTAACTGGTGGGGAAGAAATGTTTTCCTCAATGAAACTGACTAATTAGAAAAAAAATTATTTTTTGAAGATATACTAACAAACAAAAGAGTTATTCTCTGACCCATGTGGGGGTTGCTGTATAATTTTAATCCTGATTGAAAATAGCTGAATCACATAAAACTAGTAGATCTATGCAAAGAGGATCTATGTAATGGAGATCTCTCTAAGTTAGAGGATAGGAGGGGGAGGTACTGCTGGGAGCTCAGTCATAGCTCCACCTGTCCACTAGGCTTGTGCTTGAGCTGCCTCTGCGCAAAAACGTGCACGCACGTACATACATGTCCACACACCCACACTCACACACCCCCCTTTGCACGCTGACTCCTTCCCTAACACGCACGTCTCCCCTGCACCACACGCTGTGCCTGACCGTCCCCAATGCTGTCCATGCTGCTCTGCACTCATTTGCTCTTTCATACTGTTTATGCTGCTTACATGCACTGCTCTGTTCACTGGTCCTCACCAAACCACTCTCTGGAACAACGAGCTGCACTGGAACACTATGCATGGTGTTGATTCACAATGCATAGTCATTTAGGTGTTAGTTTATCTTTTTAACAGTGAAATGAAGTGCAATGAATTGAACAAATACAATTGAGGGAGTGTTGGGCAGAGGCTCCTCACACGTGTGCGTGTGTGCGTGTGCGTGATTGTGTCCTTTAGGAAGGTGGCAGAACCAGAGGAAATGGACAAAGACATGATCCTGCAGGAGAAGGAGGCTGAGGTACAGTAGTCCTCTTCACCACAACAGCATGCGCGTGCACACACACACACACGCCTAACCCTTAATTTTATATCCGCCAACTGACCTCTGCCTGCTAGGAAGGACTTTTTCTAAACCTGATTGAACAGTCTCATACCCACCGTACACAATTCATAGTGAGGGCAGTGAGTGTAAGCTCCAGGCTAACACTGGCTGTGTGTTTACGCTGCAGCTGAGACGTATGCAGGAGATGATTGCTAAGATGCAGGCCCAAATGCAGAAGCAGGGTGATGGAGAGGGCGATGGCCCACATATGTGAAGGAGCCGGTAAGATCATCTAGACATCTTGGTTACAAAACATCATACAGTCTGTTAATAGGACTGGTTTTCCCTATATGTACTTTTTATATGTTGATTTAGTTTTAGACTAAACGGTGACTTTTTTCCATTGGAAATCCTTGGGGGGGAAAAAAAGTGTAAGTATTAGGTTTAATGTGGGTCTGGAAATTTGATCTGTATTGATGGGCAGTCCTATGTAGTGTACTTGTACGGTGTCACTTATCTCCCAGTGTTGCTATTTTCTTGAGAGATCGGGACACCTTTCACCGTAGCTGGGTTTTTATGTGTTGTGGTGCGGTTGTGTGCTTCCCTCAGGTGCAGAACTGTTTGTGGCATAGCCAGTGAGACGTGACTGAGAAGGGGAAAAAGTTTAGCTGAGCAAACGAGAGGGCTGGCTTATGTCTCGGTTTTTCTTGCCACTTTCTTAGTTTCTTCTACTCTTACTTGGGATAGTGGTTTTATTTCTTTTTTTGTAAACAGTATTATTTTTATTTTTAATATTTTCATTTGTACCAATATAATGAACTATGCCTATAACCAAATTGAAGTATACCAACCAGAACCAAGGTTTTGTTGTTTTGTTTTGTTTTTCCCCCCCTTGTCATTATCAGTCTATTGTATGTAACAGCATTTTATAGATTTTTTTTATACCTGTTAAGAAGGCTATTTGCTGCTGATGCTCAGTGAGAGCCCACTGCTGTAGTCTCTTTAGTGATTGTTTAGCTTGCAGAACTAGCATCCCATTTGATGCTGCCAGTAGCATTATTGGTCAAATCATTCCTTAAACCTTCTACGGTGGCTCCTCTGCCCCAAACGTCCTTTTTAATCACACAAAGGAAAAAGTAGCTGCAAGAAATATAAAAACTCAATGTGAAAAGATCGCAGCAGCACAGGATTTGAAACATTATGGTGGCAATTCCTGGGAATTGTAGGCCTCATTTGAGGGTGCGATCGAGGGGTCAAATTTGCTGAACTGTTTAATTTGCTTCAAATGATGTGATTAGCCAAATGTGTAAATTGAACAATGCTAATATAATATATACTACAACTAAATGAGCCAAATTGGCCTTGGCCGATCAACTACATTTGAAATGAATGGAACATTTGTGTAAAATTGATTTTATTTTCAAACCATTGCTTTAGTTTGATTTGTATGTGGTAATGGAGAATCCCACATTTTAAACTGGGCTCTCTCCAGAACAATCATCCCCTTGTAGCATGCGCAAGTGTTGAAGTGGGCCACAGCTGGTTGAGAATATAAAACCATATACTGTGACCAATCACAGGGCTTGTTCTGGTGACTGTACAGCCCAGTGATTCCAGTGCTGACATGCTTGATTCAGCTCCTGAAATACTTGGTAACTGCCATGGCAGGTGAGCTAGAGCAGAGAAGTACACCATGAACACTGGGGGCCCCCTAGGCCTGCAGGTAAGCCATCTATGCTATGAAGGTGTTCACCATGGTTACTGAATTATGTGCCTCTGTGGATGCTGCCCATGGAAATCAGAAACAGCTAGGATATGAAGTTGACTCGTACTGTGATGCACCTAGGAATGCAGTGAAGTAGTGAACCACTTGTATATGGACAGGATGCATGCCCCATATTTCCTCCCCTGGCCTTTTATTAATATTAATGTGTACATGTTATGATATTGATTTGTGTGTGTTTTCTTCACCCATTCTGTAAGCCCTCACTCAAAAAAAAAACAAAAAAACAACCACGGCGCCTGGATGTGATCAGGTCGCGGAGCGTGGTGGGTCAGGCGGACTGAACACAGTAGCGCTCCTGTTCAGGTCAAATGTCTTTGACCGTTTGAAACTTTGTGCACAGTTGATCTTCAAAACTAAACCTTGTAGTGGTTAACATTTTTTCTATTAAACTTGTTTGCTATTATCTTGTATTGTAATAAACAGTTTTTAAAAAGCTTATCGCTTTGGTTATGGATTAGTCTTTTAGCTCATGTGCAATTCCTTTATAACATCAGAAAATAATTTGACCAACTTCACGTTTGAACACAAAATTAATGTGTATTCCAAAAAGCAATCACTAAAACATACAACTACTGTTTTTCTATCCAATATTTTGCTTGATTGTTGCTTACACCCCCTGCAATTCCCACAGCAGGTCATAAGGGGGCAGACAGTGACTCATTGAAGGGAAAATGCATTATTTACAATGTTAGGAAAATGAATTTGTTGAAAGTTTTCTAACTACATTTACAATTTCAAACAAAATTAAGATTGTACTTACACAAATCTGTCAGTTATTTAAAAAAAAAAAAAAATCATGGGACTCTGCCACGCACTACTGCAGACAGAATCTTCTTCCTCTTCACCACAGCTCCTCCAAATAGACACAGATGTGGTTCCTTTGCTGACCTCATACACAGTTCTCTAGCAATGCCCAGGGATGGGACAGAACATGCATCCCAGTGTACAGCTGTGACTCACCTATGCAGGGGTTGTCTTGACATATTTGACTATATGCTTGTAACATGGCAGATTCTCTAGGAATAGGGCTAGGAGTCAACAAACTAGGAAGACTGGGGGGAGCTGGTCAAATTGTGCTGAAGAGGATGCTCCCCAATGGGATGGAAGCAGAAGTCTGTAGGCCAGCACCCACCATTGCTATATGAGGAGAGCAGCTCAACTCATGCAGGTGTGCTGTGCACTCGAAGAGAGCAGGGGTGGGATAGTGAAGAAACTGAAGAGCTCCTATCTGTTCAAGCTGCCACTCTTCCACTCTGCTGTGTGTCACGGTAAAACCTGCCCGCAGGATTATGAATCATAAGTCTAAAAAAAGAAAAAAAATAGGTCTACATCCTGATCCAAATATGACAAAAAAACCCCACACAATTCAATATTTCCATAAATTTTTATAATGGGATTTTTGATCTAACAGGTAAACACAGCGTTCTCAATGTCATGGCTTTTTTGTCTCTTAAATACTTTCCATTCTATAAAGAAACTAACTGTAAAAATATTTAATTATAACTAAAAGATCTGTTGGGATTGGAGGTGTTTAAGGTGGTCCGAATGAGGTTATGGTAACCGAGTGGGTTAGGTCAGAGGGATCAAGGCTGGAACCAGGCCAGGGTGGGCTTCACCGTGATGATGGCGTGGTATTTCCGTTGCCATTTAAAGCAAACCTGAAAATGGAAAAACAAGGAAGGAAAGTACTTAAGAGCAGAGCGACAATGGAACAGAAATGTATGTCAATTTCTGTACATCAGCGCTGTCTTAACTAGAATATCAGAAATATAGCATTAAAAAACAAAAAGAACAACAAGTGTTAAGCAATGCATTTCTCTGCACCTCACCTGCACACTCTTGCCATGACATGTGTGACGAGCAGGTCGGAGATGCCAGGACAAGACTCCTCTGCCAAGTTAAAGGCATTCTCCAGTTCCTCTATCGCCCCCATTCCGCCTCCACTCACTCGTCTCTTCTCCTTCAACTGCGGAGAAGTCCCGAGCAAATTAAAATCCTTAATCGCATCTCCGCCCGTAGCTCCTTACAGTGGAATTCTGCTAGCACCATGATTTGGTACCATATACAGTACTGTAAGGCTAATATGTTTAGACCCTCACAACTCCTGTTAAATGTCAGAGTTAAATTTACATGTGAAGTGTATTGACAGTTAAGTCTGTAGCTAACAAAAGAGAGAAAGTACCCTACAAATAAAACTATGTAAAATGTATGGGATGGAGTGCACGATGTAAACGCGTATCAAGTGACAGTAAGGACACCTCTCTGAAGATGGGCGAGACCAGTGCAGACAAACACTGGGACCTGGGCTGCCTCTTCACTGCCTCCGCTGCCTATTACACACAAAAAGTTTGTTCGGCTCTTTCCAATGAAACAGACGACTAATCATTTCTGAATGTTGATCACTTGAAAAGAAGAAGGGGGGGGGGCAAGCCTCACCTCAGAGTCTGTACTGGGGTAACCTTTCTGCAGCTTGGCCATAGAGCTCGGCCGCACGGTGGGGAAGGTCCACATGGGACACTGGTCTCTCTCGTCACCCTCTCCATCCCTGTGTGCAAGACAGACCCAGCACAGCAAAAAGAATTCTGCTTCAGTCTCAGCCCTCCAATCCTATTTGCAGAAACACTGCTGGTTGTGTAGTCAGGTTAAAACTTTATCCAAAAATGATTATATTGTGGAGTTGAGTACATGGTGCAGCTAAGTTAGCACTATGGTTGCATGATGTATCATTTGTGAATTATTACAATATTGCCCCCCCCCCCCCCCCCCCCCAATACTAATATTGTAAGGCCACTGTAATATTGTATGGCTGCAATATGCAAATGAAGTCTAACATATCACATTTTTTTTGTATACTGCGAGCATCCTGTCCAATCTCAGACATCGTAAATGAGCATTCTGTGGGTGTCTCCATGAATCATAGTATGGTTCAGATGGTCAAACAAGTGTAAAGGAATTTGTTAAAAATAATACGGACCAGTCTGTAATCAATCACATTAAGGGGTCATCATTTGTTTTGATGCATCAAAAGCATATTGCAATCAAAATATGCATGTACATATTTTTCTCCATATCTTGACATCTTAGTCTACACAAAGTCATGACGTTTTCAAAAGGGTTAAATGTGCTAAAAAAGTTCAAGGTGATCAAGGTCTCAAAGCCAAGGTGTTCAGTCATTAACTTCCAATCTAATTCGATGGTGGAGGAATGTTTGAAATTCTACATGTCAGAGTCGTCCGAGCTGGACTCCTCTCCATGGCCTTCTGACTTCCAGCGGCGGTAGCGGTCAATAAGCTCCGTCAGGTAGGACGTTTTCTTGGTGTAGCGTGTGATGAACTTGTGTTTCAGCAGCTCCTTAGCTGTGGGTCTCTGCAGAGGAAAAGAACAGCAGTGTCCCAAATTCACAAACATTCACTGCAATTGAAAGGAGGAGAATTCCCCAACTGATGTTTAGAGGGTTCCTGTTCATCATGTTTTGAGACAAGGAAGCAAAAAAAGACTTTGTGTGACCAATTTGTGTTAAACTTCTCTTCTTGTGGAGTCTATTGGTATGCGAGTACTCACAAATCGCGGGTCCTTATTGAGGCATGCCTCTACAAACTCTTTGAAAGGTTTGCTGTAGGAGCCCTCTAGAGTTGGGGGGGTGTTCTTGGGGATGAGGAAGAGCACACGCATGGGGTGCAAGTCTGAATTTGGGGGCTCCCCTTTGGCTAGCTCAATAGCTGTGATCCCCAAGGACCAGATGTCCGCCTGCAACCAACAACCACATTTAAAAGAAAAAATATATTAAACATTTTATGATTAAAAATCCTCTTACTGGGTACTTTTGCTGAAAGACGACAACTAAAGTCAAAATACCGCTAACCGAACTAACATGTGTGTACTACTAACTGGGAAACCAATGATCTTTTAAAAGCAACAATGTCATTTCAAATATAACAATGCCTAATATGCTGGAATCATCTGCTGCCACAATAAAAACTTTGCTGCACCACTGTCCACAACATATGACCACTTTGAAATGAGCTTTCAGAGCTTCTCAAATCCCAAATAACTCCTAAGAGTCTATAGTCTTCTGGCAGAACTCAAATATAAGAATAATTCAGCATAACATGGTCTTATCCCTTATATCAGTCACTATTGATTCACCATTACCACTTTTGTCTAGGACAAGGCTGAATTTGCATGTAAGGTTAAAGCTCAAAATGTTTGTGTGTAGCTAGAGAACAACTGGACCCAGAACTGTACCAGAACCCACCTTAAAGTCATACGCAGACTGTTTGATGACCTCTGGGGCCATCCAGAACGGCGTTCCCACAAATGTGTTCCTCTTGATCTGTGTGTCTGTCAGCTGGCCAGCCACGCCAAAGTCAGCCAGCTTCACGTCACCCTGCTCAGACAGCAGCACGTTGGCAGCTGCCACAAACACAAACACATCGGCAACAGTGTCACCAACAGCAAGGCCTCTGTGCTTTTAGACAGAACAAAGGCACATCTGGGTTTGATTGATGCCAAACTGTGATTGATGGAGATACCAGCTTTGGGACCAAGTGTTTCAAATCAAATTGGTACACATTAACAATTGTGAAATGAATGGTTACTTTATTAGGCATACATACACCTATAGCTACACCTCTAGTATGATTCAGCAAATCATATTTAAGTTAATTCTACATGCTCAGAGGTTAGTTTCCTGATTGTAAGTTGCCTTGTTCTCTGCACAGTTAAGACATGTTTCCAGAGTCATTTTTCAGAATGGCCCATTTTGAAAACAGGGCAGGTGTAGTCTTGATTTTTTTTGGGGTATACTTATATATAAAAGCTTGTATCCATACATGTTTGCACACACAGTAATAAGTGCATTTATAGTATAAACATGTACTAAAAGGTATATTAAAACTGCTAACCCTGGGGTCAAAATAGGTCACTAGAGGCCAGTAAAGGCTGACCTTTGCACAACAGTTGCACCACTTTAAAATTCCAGAGTCACCTTCTTCTTCTGTCTTCCATGTAAAATGCTGCCACATTATATGCTTCTGCTCACCAACAAATTGATGTTATCCACTCTATTGACAACTCTGCTTCTGTACAGCATACAATGAACAGTATGCTTAGCAAACAAAGCTCATGCTAGCATGCTTTGACATTGTGTCACACTATGGTTATATACACACACACACAGCACAGATACTCTACGACCTTAGACACGGTGCTTATATTTTTGATGAATGCAACATAAAGCAAATCTGGGCACATTGTCATTAAGCGCAGAAGGTTAAAAATGCTGTTACCATCTTACAATTTTGATATCCATTTTCTTATTACCTACTTTACCATGCAACATTAATGAACAGACAGAGACACAGAGAGAGAGAGAGAGAGAGAGAGAGAGAGAGAGAGAGAGAGAGAGAAATTTGGTTATGGCAGGAGAGTACTATAGAGACCTAAACTGGTTAAGGGGCTCTGACAGCTTATCAAATCAAATTAAATCTCACATGACTCCAAAGTCCCCTTTCAGTGCTGCCATGCCCCATAAGATACCACGTGCTGGTGCATGAGTGTGTTCACAGTGGTCACCTTTAATGTCACGATGAATCTTCCTTTCTGAGTGCAAGTACTCCAGACCCTTCAGAATCTCCCTTAATATAGTAGCAATGTAGGTCTCCTCCAGGGGTCCAGGGCGCAGCTGCAGGGGAGAAAGGTGAACAGCTCTCAGACAAGTTTGGCGACTTCACACCCGCCCCGACACCAAGAGACCTGCATTGTGAATTCTCTACATGAATACATTTGTCTCATGCTGCACAACTTACAAGGTCTAGAGCAGAGCCTCCTCCCAAATACTCCATAATGATCCACAGTTTAGTTCCCTGTGAAGACACCAAAAAATAAGGGAACATGAAAATATGTGTACAGAGAAATTGTGTTTTTAATTATATACCATGTTACAACAGTACCAAGTTCCCCAAAACACAGCTAAGCACATTAAGAGCATGTGTATGTGCTGGTTCCTTTATTGTTTATACTGTATGTCTTCAGCCTTTAGCTTGGAATTCCAGGTGATACAGTTAGCAATAGTGCTACCAGTGCCAGCACCGTGAAACTAACCAGCTTGTGAAATGTTAGAAAAAAGGAAGTGCATTCCAAAAACAAGTCAAGAATTCCAGCTTGCGTACTAAATAACCAAAATTAAGGTGACAAGGGGTGGGGTAGTCTTTTACTCCTGTAATACTGTATTCAATTCAACACACAACCCTCAGCTTGAATGGTTGGGGCTAGTGGCTTTTAGTTTCCCAGCAAAGCTGTTATAAAAAAGCATAATCAAGACTGGGCCTGTTCAGAGAGCATCTTTTAAGATCCCAGTGCCGAAAGAGAAATATATTTAAGACTACAGTGGTTTAAGATACTGCATTGAATCACTGGTCCGCGAGCAACTGTGCCATCTAGATATCCATATGAAACATTTTTATGTATGACATGTTATTCACAGTTGGTAAAGCAAGGGTCAGGGATAGGGGTGGGTTACATGAAAAACTTGAAAGTTAATGGTTTGGGGTAGGTGATGTGCAGGGCATGGCTGGTTAAAGTGAGTTGTAGATATAGGGTTAGATTATATGAATGGTATGGTTGGTTAAGTTTAGGGGTATAAGATTATGAGTATTGCTCTTTATGGTTACAAACATAGTTACAAGACATTCATATCAGCTATTAGAAACTAAAATCACATGCTATGCACCTTCAGATATGAACCGTAGTATTTGGTGACATAAGGACTGTCACACTGGCTAAGGACGGTGATCTCCTGCTGAATGTCCTCGATCTCATCCTCGGCCTCCTCGAGGTCGATTATCTTGATGGCCACCACCTCTTTGGTGCGGTTGTTAATGCCTTTGTAGACCTCTCCAAACGAGCCTTTACCGATGCGTTCCTGCTTTGTAAAATACTCTTCTGGGTCGAGACGGGCATTCTGAAGGCAAAGGGAGAGAGAGTGATGCATCAGAGACGTGGCTCAAGTATGTGAGGTCCGTCCCTCTTTCCTAACATTTCACCTTTTAATCAAATAGGCCCCGTTTGTGTTGAAATGTCAGCATAAATAAATAGGAGCATTTCGGCCTATGTCGATTCTAATTCGTCTCCATCGCTAGCTTGAATAGCGAGAAATGAGGTGTTCATTCACAAGAAGTGTATTTACCTTACCTCATATGACACACGAAATAAGACTTAGAACTTGTTTAGCTGAAGTTTCAGGTGTCACGACTTAAAGCTAAACGGAATCGGGCTAAGAAACGTTTCCTGACAAAGCAACTAGCTTCCATCATTCAACGCAAGCACAGGCAAACCCAACGGACTAAACAAAAATCGCACTGACATCTTAAGATGCTGCGACCAACGATCGCCTGGGCAAATCAGCCCTATTCAATGTTCAAAGCCTGGGCTATGTATGTGCTTGAAGCCTGAAAATTTACCTGATTCTGTATGTCACGAAGGTGCGCCATCCTGTCGGCAAGTTGACTGAGGGCAGATTAAGCCCTTTTTGCCAAAGGGAAGGCGCTCACGAATTCTTGGGTGCCCTACCCTTCCTCCTTATTTCCACAAGTTAGCTAGCCAGCTATTAATACATATATAAATATCTCTACAAGTGCTACCCGTCTGCCGTGTTTTCGGCCTCGAATCTCTAATGATGGATCCCGATGCCTTGCGAGAATGATAGTCAGGTATCGTATAACTCCATGTAAGAAAATGCCGACATGAAAGCAAATCCGTTTCCGTGTATAAATATTTTTACTCTAATCGAAGCACGCTGGGGCGAGTCTTCATTTATTGCTTGCAGGAGGACAAAATAATAGCATTCAAAGCGCCTGCGCAACAGGCTGGTTACTACAGTGCAGAATTGTGGGAATTGCAGTGTACAGAAACATGCATCGGTCTTATCCGCAGTATTATTTTAGCCTCTAGACTAACTTTTCAGTTTTGTTCTACAAATTTTACACGGTTGGTAAGGTCTTTCCGAACCAGCCTTTCTCAGTGCGCTCCTGCTCTGTAAAATACTCAACTGGTACGAGGATTACTAGGAAGGAGATCCTTTCGGTCTTTCATTAATTAAATATTTTTGAGAGACATCCTTCGTCACATAAAAACGTAAAATCTACTAGGCCTAAATTAATCTACTGATTTAGATGAACTCCTTCAAACGCAGTAAAATAAAACAGGCCTTACTCTACCAAAACATCCTTAAATTCTTACATCTCAATTATGGTATTACATTATTAGTTGACTATAAGTAAAATCATGTAATTCTAATGCTGCAACGCATGAATGAAGCTTGGCTTCATCCTACTGTTAGTATCCTAAGTGATTTACTATAGACAAGCTCACGATTTTTAAATGAACGCATATCGTTGTCCTATATTAATGCTTTGTTTTGTTTGATACGTAAGATTAAAGTCCCCATCTCTAAGTAAAAAAAAGAAGCTTTAGGCTACTTATAGACAATCAGTGAGTACATTCTAGAGCGCTGTGCACACCACACAGGCGTAATAGGTTACCTGGACTTTAGAGCAGTGTTTTATATTCGGTAGAGATAAGCTTTCATTGAGCGTGATTACCATATGGTTCTAGATGTCCAACAGGAGCGCAACTGGTAATCGGCGGAAACGTCACTTTTTTGCGCACGAATTTATGGGACTAGGAAAGTTTCGGTTCCACTCAGATGCTTTTGAATATGCCACGCCAATTAATACGCTCCCTTCAACTTCAAGAGGTATAGAATTAATTTATTAACGGTTGCGAGTTTACACTTTCATGCAGTATACTCTAAAATGAAACAATACCTATCAGTAAATGACCATTTGATAGAATAAATTTGGTCACAACGCGATTTTAGGTGGATTGTTTGTTTGCCCTGTAGTTTTTTTGTATCGGCTTTTTACATTTCAGCGAAAGACGTGGTTTTACAGAGGATAAAGAAAACGACAAATCACAGAGTTTTCATTTTTGGCAAAGAAAATATAATAACCGTATATACAAAAAAGCAAAACATAAATGGGCTCTTCATTCGGTTATTGATGAATCGGGTATTTTTCAGTGAACTAATAACTGGGTCGTTTTCCTTGACGTTCGTCGCTGTGGTGGGGATGGAATTGTTCAACCGAACTCTCACGGACAGAGATCTAGTTTCCCAGTCCATGATGCTTTGTAGGTACTTCATGTGCTCTCGAATCATTCGGGAAGGACTCAGTTGGTCAAAAGTGGAACCTGGTCTACCAGCCCCAGATGGAGCGCTTGGAGATGTATTAAGGGTGCTTCTTAAGTTAGGTAAGAAATTTAGATGCGCCCTATTATATTATTATATAGATTATATTCTATAAGGATGTGTGGATGTAGCTGAGTCTAAAATGGGTTTGTGGTTTCCCCAAATAATTTTATAGGTGATGAACTGGATTACTTGCAGCCATACTTGTATCGAAATGTTGCAAAGCAGCTCAGAATATCTGTGGCAACGGAGACCATGGTGATAGATGCATTTCTATCTGTAGCAACAGAGATCCTCTCCTTGGGTAAGTCACTGAGATAGTGATCTTAAAGATGTGTTTAAGACCTGATTTTGTTCAAGTGTACCTATAATCTCAGTAACTATGTCCAACAGTTATGCATGCCCTGCAAAAATAGGCCCTTCATTAAAGCAATCCTCAGATGTAATTAATTACTGTTAATATCTATTCTGTATTAAACAAAGAAAGAAAGAAAGATCACCTTATTCAAGCTTTTTAAAAAATATTGGTTGCTTTATCATGACTTTTTTGTGAGACTAATGCCTTCCAAACCCAAAGCCAGTGAAGCTTTCGATTTACGAACACCATCTAGCTCTAAATTTGAGCATGTGCATGTTTGCTAGTCAGATGTCAATTTTGGTAGTGTAATAAGATTTGTATGCACTAATCACCAATCAGCAAATAATGGCAGTCGAGTTTTTATGTATTTCTACTTTATGTTGCAGAGGGTATACATCATTCATCATTAGGGCTAAGTGTTTCTTCAGGGAATTATGGTTAAAATTATTCTTCTCTGTCATGGCACAGTTGGTAGGATCACGATACACTACACTACATATGTTATCTTTCAGAAATGGATGCACTCATTAATAACTAGCATTAGGTGCTTTCAAAACTGCCAAATAAGGGTATGCTTACATTCCTGGCACAGACTGCACCGCATTTTCCCTTAGCTCTAATACTAGGACTTATTGCACTAAAAGGTTCTTTCCCTAAATGTACTCCATAACATTGGCATCTTTGCTTCACTGCTCTCCACTTTTCTCACAACCTTTTTAACCTTTCCTTCTGTTTAATTTTACCATTTTCTATTTGGGGACATAAGTGGGGTATAGGGAAGCAATACTGACCTGTGTGGGAAGGCTTATTGTGCAGGGGACTCTACTGACTTTCACAAAGGCTTTTTTTTTGTGTGTGTGTGTGTTTGTGTGTGTGAGTGTATGGAAACATCTATGATGTTGTTGAATGCAGTCCAATGCCAGACTCTTCAGAGTGTGGCTTCATAGCGTTCCAGTTAAAGTTTGCAACTAAGCTACTTCTGAGTCTGACAGAGCTGGATTTGGGTTACAATTCTATCCCCTTGTTTATAGACACAGTGTCTGGAGATATGGCTTCTGAAAGAGTCAGGATTTAATTTTTTTATGAAGTACATTATCACAATATTGGTGCAGAACACCAATGATGTGAAAACAAGCCCTCTAACAATCTTTTTGTGTATTTACTGGTGCATCCTGACCAGTCTCAAATGTTCCAGATCAGTGTTCTGTGGGTATTTTGATGAAATCGGTTCATTCACATGGTACAAAAATAGTTTCCAACCAAATTAAAGCAGGCTGGGATTCAGCCAGGTAATGTTAAGGGTATGTATTCACCACTGTGGGTATATATATTCAAGGGTATATATTCACCACTGTGCTTGACTTTGTATTATGTTTTTACTATTTTTTACTTTTTTTGAGACAGGGTTGTGGAAGTATTCTGATAATTTTTCAGTGATAAGTGACCAAACAGTTTCAGCAGACAGTCCTATTTCAATAGCTTCAAAGCAACTGAGCTTGGACAAGTGACTTTAAAATTAGAATTATTCAGTTACAATGTCATGCATTATACCCCCAGAAACCGAATTTATTAGCAAATGTTTGCAATTTTTCCCCACTCATCTGTCCTTGGATTATAATGGGTGAAATGACTTCATGCGACTTTGGGAAAATATCTATGCACATGTGAGTTTGTTTAGTGCTGAAATGCCATTTGTATTGTAGTCATTCTTAGTTATTTTACCTTTTAAAGTGCTATTAACTGTAAAGTTTACATTGTATTTGTACATTGTTTGTTTGTGACCATGATCTCTGGAGATTTTATCACATGTTTAAATTTTAAAGACTTTATGGATTGTTCTAGTAGAGACCTTCTGCCTCTGCCTCCCTTAGGAATCACATGGGGTAAGGTGGTGGCCATCTTTGCAGTCGCAGGAGGCCTTGCAGTGGACTGTGTGAGACAGGGCCATCCAGCCATGCTGCACACCATAGTGGAGAGTCTTGGGGAGCTAGTTGGGAAGAGCCTGGCATCCTGGCTTAAGAAGAGAGGAGGATGGGTTAGAGGCACATCTAATGTAGTGCCTCTCAGACCTAGACCTGGGCACCCCATGCTCTGCAGTTCATAATTCCCATCTGGTGCTCTCATTCAGTTACATCAATTGTACTCATCAGGCAACTAGCAAGCCTTTGATACATGTTGGGTGGGAAAAAAACAATGTGCTGAGCATGAGGTCTCAACACTGGGGTTGAAAAGCACTGTTTTAATGCAAGAAAATGTAAAATCAGAGGACTAACCTAATTTTAATGTCTATACTCTATTCTTCCAGGGGGACATTTCAAAGTGTGTGACAAGCTTGGACAATACTGCACAATACCATTGGTTATCAGCAGTTGTGTCAACCTGGAGACACCTTGTGAAGACTATGTATGTCTACCTAATGAAGTAGCACTTGGCCAGGCCAAGGCAAGAGAGGTTGTTTCCTATCCATAACTACTTGATGGATACATGTTTACTGCTCATTCACTTTCTTCAAAATAGCAAATAGCTCCACCCAGTGGTTCTGCACTATAATGCACTCCTTAAGATATCAGTCTACGTCGTTACCCATTTGCTGGAATTCATGCAAACATTTGTTAATGAGACAAGAGGATGGAAATGATCAAATGTGTAGCGGCAGCCTTGTGGAGTGGTGAAAATAATGTCTAGTGGCCATATTCATAGAGCAGAAACAACATTCCTGGACAAGCTCTGGATTTATAGCTCAGTCATCAGATCCGTTTTGTCACACCAAAGCACGATTCTAGGTGATTCATCCTACCCTTAGATCCTCTTTGAATAAGACCTTTCTATATATATTTAAATTTTTTAAATTGTAAACCTAGTTCATTTTTAAATTCCATTACATTTTTTTGGCAAAACATGCCAAAGGATGTAGAATAATGCACTTATGAATCTTTGTGTGTTGTGTATGCATGAACCATTTCCACTCTTTGCTATATGTATGTTAAAATAAAGATTTTATCAGTATTAAGCATATACTGATTAAACAGAACATGAAAATTAAAAAAACAAAAAAGGATTATCAGTAGCATATTGTTTACATTATATGACCGTTCACGCAGCATATAGTTGCACATAATGGTACACATTGAAAAACACCTGGCCCTACAAATGTATGTACAACCTTCAACAAACTGCACTTAAATAACCTAAAACTAAAACCAATGCTATTTGTACAAGCTCATACAATTTTAATGTAGTCTTACTTATGAAGTGATGAACCAACAATCCCTGTACGCTCATATTAGTCGGATTATTTAGAAGTATGTTAGTTTCTAAAACTTGAACACTTGTCATATTGTTTAGTGTTATCATGTTTTAGGTTTCCTCATAGAGATGGCCAATTTTCAACCAATGTATATTCACAATATAATCCGAAAGAAATTTGGAAGAAATGGTTCTTTCTAAAAATGATTTGGTCACTGTTTTAAAACCTGAGAATAACCTTAAAACTATAGCTATTAGATCTATAGAAAGCACAGGTTATGCATGAGAAATACATTTAAGTATCTAGATGGCACAATTTTTTTTTTTTATATCTGTAGAACTGTGTTGTTAAACACATATGCATGCATACCAACATTCACACCTAAATCCTGACGGGACAGACTCAGTGTTATTTCATAAGGTAACATTTTGAAGATATGCTTTATGCCTAAAGAATGACTGCTTGCTGATTAGGGTCCATCTCCTTTTACTCAAACTGTACACAATTTAGTATAATTCTGTAATACCTACTCCCAGATGTATAGCCAGTCAAACTTAGAATTATAATGGTTAATATTTGAAGAAAACAGTTGCTTCAGTTACAAGTAACTTTTCAGTTCACCATCCTCAACATTCATAAAATCTAGTTAGTCATTACTGTGCTGTGCACAGTATCTTCTTCAGCGCTAAGAGCAGGGTGTTTTTCACCATCTGCTACTCTGGTTCCATGCTCTCCTGTGTTCAAGAAGCTCTACGGTATGTAATGTGCAGATGCTGGGTCAGAGGCTTGTTCTCCAGTGCCATGGACATGGTCTGCTCCAGTCTCCCATCTGGTCTTAGCTGGATAAACCTAGAAATCTGATCAAAGGTCACAGATTACCAACACATAACCCATAGACAAGACAGACAGCACTACAGACACTATTAACTGAGCTAGAAGATGGCTGACAAACCTGCTGAACATAGGGCTCCTTGGCAAAAGAGGTTCTGGCCAAGGCACGGCTGTTCAGGGTCAGCTGCTGCCCAATCAGCTCTCCTTCCTCTATCTCCACTAGACCTGTGGACAGCACACAAAGAGCTAGCTTTTATTGTTGTGCAGCAGAAGGCCAGATCTTAGGACCAGATGTCTTATAATTAATGCTATTAGATGACCTATACATTTTAGAAGCTAGTCTCCAGTCTAAAGGTTCCTACCCGAGTTCTGTGCAATGATGAAGGCCACATTATTGGTGCCTGGCTGAATCCTGATGAAACCACACTCTCTGTGCAGTGGTTTTTTGCTCTCAGCATGAAAAGCATTAAACCTTTAAAGACAAAACTTTATGTAAATTATTATAACAATTAGTTTGGTGTATTATTAAACCCAGTGATGGTTGTTAGGGATACATTTTGAGTAGGTTATAGATATTTCGAGCATTTATATTAGTATGTTTTGGTTAAATTACTTAATACATAATTTTATTAACTAAATACACTTAATTACATAAAATTTATCACGGGTTGTCCCACATGGGAGAAATGCAACGTCTCGGCGTATCGGAAAGGTGCAATAGAGGGAAAGGAACCTTCACCCAGCTCGTCCGACTCCCAGGTTCCTATGAGCCAGTCCAGTGGGAGCACAGCGGGGTTCAACTCCGCTACTGTTAGAAAGGGGGATTTTCAGTGAAAACGCTTATATTATAAATATGGTAAACACACATTATGAATTAGCTAGCTGTGCTCTCAGTTTTTTTCTGTAGTAACATTAGCCTGTAAAGTGATGGAAGACATCAAATTTAACAGGGAATGGGCTTACCAGAGTGAATGACTGGACACGACATTCTGTGCAAAAAACGCGTTCAAGGTCTTGCCTCAAGCGACCTGAATGACACTTATAGCGAAATAACCAACTAACTTACTGACAACCTCAACGATTATTTACCCTAGCTCCTTCGCAGGGAGCTGCTTGTTAAAGAAGTACTTCCCGTTTGAAGCTGTGAACTATGGGAAATGTTGTTTGAACGTTTTAAAAACAGCTAACCTACAAGAGAGCCTTTAATGCCAGTGTACTCAATAAAAGTATCGTTTGGAGCAAGCCTGTAAATGCATTAAAAGTAAGAAGGAATTATAATGCAATCTATACAAAAGAAATACAAACGCTAATACTGATGTGGACTCCTTATCCATTTCTCCATTGATACTCATGGGATGGTGCTCACTGTGTTTTTGTTTTCATTATCGTTATCATTATTATCAGTTTGTTGGTTGGAAATAAGGAACTGGTTTGTTAAGAGCTAGGTTGTTGTCATAACACCAAGTCTCTTGGTTCTTGAGCTAGTCTCTACAGGCTGATTTATTAATGTATGAAATCAGTGCTATGACAGTTATATCAGCTGTAAACATTATTATGGTTTTAGACTTATAGGTTTGCAGTCATGTATGAAGAAGGCATATAAAACCGAGTGCTCAGTGAAGCCTTGTGACATTCCAGGGTTTATTGTAATGGACAAAGTGGCATGCTTATACAGGTCAAACGTTTGTGGCCGGTTGGTTACACAAATTCTGAAATCAGTTACACAGAAACGATCCAGAATCCAGTTTGACAGAAAATATCCAGAATCCAGTTACACAGCTGAGAATAAGGTTTTGTAGATTCGCAGCATGCGTGCTGGGAAGAACTGAAATACAAGAGGAGCTATAGTTAATGAATAGTCGACGAATATTGCCTACATCAGTATAGGCAAACTGATGTTGGTCCAGGGAGGAGGGAATAACCCCACCAATTGATATTTATTATAGGTCAATATATGTGCAGTGCTGCCCACTAATAATTGTTTCTTTATAGTGAATGCTATATATCAACCATATACCAGAGGTCAGCTGTAAGATATTAAATTGTGAATATATTGATAATTTGTGACCTTCTGTCGCCTCAGCCGCTGTGTACTTTGGCTTCTTCCTTTCAAAAGCTTCCTGAAGTGGAATTGTTAATTCTATAAAATAAAATAAACAAACAAAAAGAAGGACAAAAATATGTTGTATAGAAAGACAATAGAGAGTATCCTGAGCAGCTGCATCAGGGTCTCGGACCGCAAGACCCTGCAGAGAATAGTGAGGACAGCCAAAAAGATCATCAGGGACTTTTTCTCCTTCAATATGGGCATTTAAAAGCTTCCAGCATCGTGGATAATCCCACACACCCCTGACACAAAGTCCTCACTCTGGCAAGAGGTACCAAAGCATCCGGGCCCTTACAACCAGACTGTGCAGCAGTTTCGTCCCCCATGCCATCAGACTCCTCAACTCCCTGAGACTGACAACAAATATTTAACAAAAAAGGTCCTGTATTTCATTTTTGTTTACACGTATGTTCTTTTTGTTGCACCATGGTCCTGGAGTAAAGTTATTTAGTTTCACTATGCCTGTATTAAACTCTCTGTTTACTTTCAGAGCACAATGGCCTCAGCGTAATTAAAGCAATACACTGGGACCTGTAGGTTTTTTTTTTTAACCTATATCCGCTACAAATTTCCAGTTTCGCGCTTCAGACTATACACATAGCCTACGCTCTTCCCTCGCGTACAAACTTAATTGCTCTATATGTATCACTTCCTGGCAGAGTATTGACCTCTATGCACTTATTATCGAATAAGCAAGACATTGAGATTAGCACCTGATTGTCTAAATGCGACAAACTAACCTTACATTCCATATCAGAAAAAAAAAAGAAATATATCGCCACAGTAAAAGGCATGGTAGTCATTCATTTTTATTTAAAAAAACAGATACTGCACACCGCTTTCACCATTTTAATGGAAAAAGTCAGTTAAAGGGTTCGCTTATTTTTCCTGTCTTTAAACCAGAAAAACTGACATCTTACAGATATCAGAACTCTTGCAGCCATAGAAAAGGAAACAATTTCCGTATCCACATCTTTGGTTTCACCTTAGATTATTTATGTATTTCTTCTTCTTCTTCATTATTATTATATAGGAATAATTTTCTTTATTTATTAGTATCATAACCGCGCTGTAGCATCCGCACTGCCACAGTAGATTGTCCTTTTCAGAGTAGATGTCGCCCAGTAACCATTAATTTAAAAATGGGTAAGTCTTTCGGAGTCATTGCAGTTAGCCACAGGCTAAAACTTATTTCTTTAAAGCAGCATAATACCCGAAACAATACTTAACTGTAAATGGTAGCTAACGCAGCGAAACCCATCTCGGAAACATTTAATAAATCCCACAATTCCACAATACCGGATATATATATATTTTTTCTAAAGCTCATTATCATGTACCAGACCTCTGTAATCGATCAACGTTGACAGGCTTTTAAATTGAATGGAAATTAGAGTTAGAATAGTTGCTATTTGCAATTATTTTTCTTTCACGAGATACACTCACATTTTTCTAATAACTCAAAAATATAAAAACAAACAAACAAAAACAAAGAAAAGAAAACCCACAAGTTGTTAGTCTTCCCCAATGGCCACTGGACGTGGTCAGTTCTTCCGGAGTTTGAGGCAAGGTCTCGAAAAGGCTCAACCAGGTACATGCGGAGAAGCCTCAGTTGGAGCCAAAAAAGGAAAATCTGTGCATTCTCCCAGAACGACAAGGTAGATGAAGATCATACGCAAATTCGTTTACCACACCACACCACCTCAACTCATGAGTGTCACTTTTTAGTCCACCGTATTACAGAGTGTTAAGAGTTGAGCATTTAAGGCAGATCATTGAGTAGAGCAGTAACGTTATGAGGCTACAGGCTCCATTCATGGTTTATCAGTACGTTGTCATGAACACTGCTATCTCGAGTGATCCCGACCCCGCCATCTTATTTAGAGCACTGTTGAATAATTCACACTGGCTGTTTTCCTTTTTTGCGCAGACGGAAAGCTAAGAGCTCCAAACCCACGTTTCTTGCAGCACACCTTCCTCCTACCGCAAACGCATCTGCCGCCTCCTTGTGCAGTCATGAAAATTATATTGAGAGGCAAGTAACTTGAGTCTTATAAGGTATACTAATGTGTTCCGTTTTTTGTATGTGTCATGTCTGTGAAAAACATCTTAACTGAGTTTATCACTTTCTAGACTGCCACCTGAAGTCATCCTGAAGATTTTCTCATATTTAGATGCTGCTTCTCTTTTTTGCGTTGGCTTTGTTAACAGACAGTTTCATGACCTTGCAAATGACAAGTAGGTGTTTTCCTATTGACCTCATGACACATCAACATCCAGTGGCAGGTTGATCTAATTAATCCCGTTGATTTACCATTTCAGTGCTGTGTGGTATGAGTTGTATTCCCGTGAGATTGCAAGAAAGAAATGTAGACCCAAGCTAGCAATCATGACTGACTTCTTAACTACAACCCAGGACATCTCATCAGGGTTTTGGAAGAGGCTGCTGTTCAGAGAGATGGGATACCACAAAGACACCTTTTGGAAGAAAGAGCTAAGATACATTAACCCATACACAGGCATGCCTGCACAAACGGAGCAAGTCCTCAGGTCTTACTTTTCTATAATACAATAACTTTCAAGAAGAGAAAAATTGTTATATACTGCAAAAATATATTTAAAACCCAACATCACATTTTGGATTGATGCTTTAATTCTGAAACAGTGCAGTTCTAATGATATCTGAAATCTGATTTGAATTGTGACCCGTTAATTATAACTTCAAGATAAATTTTAATGTGCATGTTTTTGTTGATGCAGTCTATGAAACAAGCCTATAATGGTGTGGATTCCCTAAGGTTTTAGAATGTCTTGGGTTTATTTAGCATTATTTATTGTGCTATGGGTAATCCCCACCCTCTCCACCACCACCTCACCACCCTTAAAAAACAAAACAAAACAAAAACCTCCCCCAAAAGAATTCTTTCTGTTTGCTAGGAGTCTGCGTGTGGGCTGGGAAATCACACTGACCCATAAGGGAGGGATGAGTGTTTACGAGCAGAGTCAGGCCTTCTTCACTGACTCATCAGTCACAGTGTGTTGGTGTGACGGTGTGTGGCCCAAGATCAAAGACTTGTCCAGCCTCCAGCTCCACGGAGTGGTTCGGCAAGCCGGTGGTGCCCCGGAACACAAGTGAATAATGGGTTGCCTGCTCTCGGCAAAAATTACCCTGCAGTTTTATTGCTGCATGTGTTGATTGTGATTTATTATTTATTTAATGACATTTTTGCAGATGGTCTTATCCAGAGCAGCTTACTTATTTATCAGTATGACAGTATGTGCGCTCCCTGATGTACCTTCCTGTACTTTGACACACTGGCAGATCCCTCGATGTAACATGGTTAGAGCACACAATAAATTATGTGGTGTGCTAGATGACTCGTTTGCTTATTGTAGTCTTCTGTGATATCAGTATTGCTAATACATACAGTGTCAGTAAGGACAGTATTTGCGCTAATGAATACCAAACGATATACTGTGCAGCCCTAGTGCATGACATGATCTAGTTCCCTTAACCTGGAGTGTGCTTGCTAGTGTGGAGCACCACTGAGTGCTTCATGACAAATTCACTCAGCTACTGAAAGTGAGGCTATTCTACTCTTCACATTCCACTTTTGGTCAGGCCAAGGTGGCGCTCTCTGATAAGTAAAATGGAGGTGCATAGGGATGACAAATGGAAGTTCTTCGGGTCAGACCGGTTGGTGAAACTAGTGCCCTTGGATAAAGGAATTACTTTGGGAATCTGGAAGGTATGTTGGTAATCAGATGCTATGTGAACATTATTACATTTCAAATAAAAGCTCATAGAGCTTTTGAAAAACTCTTTAAAAACACTTTAATATGAGCTCTTCTATGTGTTTCTATCTTGTGTGGGTTTTTGTTTGTATATTTACTTTGTGCTTTATTTATGGGGGTTTAGGGTACATGGATAATTGCCTTCATCGTGGCCAATTTGCACTTCCACAAAATAGTGGAAAGAAGTCTTCTTGGGTCACCGTTCTGGTATGCTGCTGGTCGTGTGCGCATGTGTTTTCACTTTGCTGTAGTTTTCTTTATGTGCTGCTGGCATCAACCCTTCCTTTCCACTATGTTCCCCCATGCCCACATGGCAGTACCTATAGGCCAATGGAGATCAGCCCCTTGTATGATGATATGGACCCAGACTACACTTTTCAGGGCTACACAGCGATCATCCTGCTTCACAACTCAGTCAGACGCATCATACATCTGCGCTATTCCCCATTGCTCTACGGGAGAGGTTAACTATTTCATGTCATAACACTTTTCAATTTGGATGTAAGATCTTTGCACACACAGCCAAACTGCTCAATACCAGTTATCAGCAATATGCAGTCAATACTCACACTTTTCTATGAAGTCATAGACCAACCCTTACGTGTGCATAAGTGCAAAACAAAAGATTGACAAATTTGTCAGTCATAGTGTTTATATATCCTTGTTTTGTTTTTGACAAACAGATAACATCCGTGGTGGATTTGTGCAATTCAGACCCATTAATATCGCCAATTTGTCCGAACATACCCCCGTCTCAGGCAAAATCAGTTTCCCCTGGAAGACGGACAGGCTACAGGGGGACATCAAGGTAACACTGGAATAGTGTTGTGACCATTTAGCTAAGTGACAAGAGTTACATGGGCTACAAGTGAATAGAAGCTGTTGTTGGCAGTTAGCTAACTGGTGAAGCTAACTCTTAGAAATAACTTCAGTTAACGATACAATTTTAGACTTGGTATCTTTCAGTAGCTAGCTGTAGCTTTTGGTCACCATATCAGGTTCTATTACTTTAAAAAACTTAATTCATAGTGCCTGCTCTGTGATATATTACAATGCTCTGAGCAGATTACACAAGACAAAACAGAAATATTGCATAAGTCACTTACAGAAATAAATACAAAAAGTAGTTAAACAAAGGTAGTTTAAAAAAAAAAGTGCTACATTTGAAACCCTAATAAAAGTTCTGCTTGGGATATGCTGGCCTCCTCCATAGAACTGCTGTATGATGACCCTGACCATCCTGGATGAGGCTCTGAGGCCTTTCTGGTGTGTGAGCTCACCCGTCACCCTCTTGCTGGTGCGTTGCCCCCTGATGGAGGAGAGCTACAGCAGCGAGCAGTTCCTGATGAGGTACTGCGACGCCAAGGGTGAGGTCAAGATGAACTTTGTGTGGATGCAGGGCCTTCAGCAGTACTTCCTGATTGGCACTCAGATCCGCATCTCCATGGACAAACTGAGCAAACATTTCAGGGAGAGAGAATCCCGGGGATATTAAATGGCTATCAACAGGGAGTTTAGAATAGTCCACTGATTTAATAAATACTGTATGTATTATGATTTCTTTAGTCTCTCAGTTGTTAGAAGAGGTGATTTATGTGGGAAATTGGATTGGATAGAAGTTGACTGTTTTGGTATTTTTATGTTCGCTGCACAGTTGATCTTTGAAGGTGGGTGTTTTGGACTTTTGAGTCTAAGGTCCTGAGACATGTTGAGGACTGTGGTTTTCATGTTTTATTCCATAGTTTGTTGGATGTTCCAAGGAGGCTATCTGGTAAACCACTGTTTGGTTGTCAGAACATGCAATGATTCTGAATGGACATATAGTTTGAAAATGTTTCTTTTCAGTATCTTCAGTCTCAGGGTTGGTTGGAATACTTTTCTTGTGTTAAGAAAGTAAATAAAATGAAACTGTTATTACCACAATATTTCATTCCCAATGTTACCAAAAGACTTTTGTCCATTGGGATACAAGGCAGATGACCAGTTCCTTTGAGCTATGAAGGAAACAAAGAGGTAACATACGATTATTCCTATATATATATATATAATCTTCTGGAACAGACTGACAGTTTGTTTTGCAAGAAATGTGTGTTAAGAAATGTGTTTGGATTGGCTGACATTTCAGTGTTCCTGAACATTGAGGTATTATTATAAGGCATGTTGATTATTGATGGGGAATTATTAAGTAACCAGGCTACCATTAACAACTTATTGTGCATTAACAATTTGACATATATATTAATTAATTCCAGTAATTCTATGTCAATTGATTGACTTTCTAGGAGTTATTAAATCTCATCCCAATTTGAAGACAAATCACTGAAGTGTTTGCTGTACAGTTTAAACAGTACTAAATTTAACATATTATTCACACTGACAGCATGTATGTTACTACAATTATGTGCACATAACTATGTTGAGTGTGTATTGTATGTACTCAGTTATACATGTGCACATTACATTTCTCAAGTTAAAGTCTTTGTTTTTTGGCACATGTACAAGTATTTTGTCCATGAACTCTCCAGACTACTTTGAAGGAGCAGACTGGGCTTCCAGGCCAGTGTGTCAGTCTCTACCCCCTGCGTTTTGGGCAGTGTTTCAGAGCATCAGCCAAGGCAGTAAGAGCCTTATCAGCATTGAACTTGCTGCAGTTGTAGCCCATCAGACCCACACGAATCACCTGGAACAGAAATTAATTAGTACTTATTAATTAATTATGCAGTTGTTCAAACATATTAACATTGTGCTTTATTGAAGTTATATTCTTTCCTGTTGTCTCTAATGCAGGGGTGCCCATCTCTGATCCTAGAGGACCAGAGTCCAGCAAAATTTAGAGATCATCTTGCTCTAAAACACCTACAAAACTTGTTTATTAACAGACAAGTTTAATCAGGTGTGTGTGTGAGGAGGAATTTGATCATACTGTACTGCCCTCTAGGAACCATAGATTGGCACCTCTGCTGCTGGGTAAACCAGAGCAACTTTAGCACAGTTTACCATTTTCAGATTGGCATTTTTCTGCTCCAACACATGGTTTAGCTCATTAAGTGCCTGGTAATTAGCCTGCTGTAGCCCTCCAGCTCCAGTGGTGCTCATTCCTGATTTACTGAGCCAGTCCGATGCATTTCCTCACCATGCCAATAGAGGGCCCTAGTCCTCCCGTCATCTCCACCTGGTGGTGTTTCATCATGTAAGCCAAAAGTTCTTTCCAGTCATATCCATCAGGGATAGCAATGGTGGTGACAGAGGGTAACCGCAAATCCTTTTAAGGAAAGAATAGCATGATGCAGCCTTGTGACTAGTTAAAATATGATCGATTAATTGAATCTCACTTGGATTGAATGCCTCACCTTGTCTTTGATGAAGAGTTTTAGGCCCAGGTCCTCTATACCCTTCCACAAATATTCCGCCACCTCCCTGTGTTGTCTCCATGAGTTTTCCAGACCCTAATATACAAATATTCCATAACTTGCATGTTATTTATTTCTTCGTTTTAAAATAATTTTAGTTTGATTGCTAGTTAATTGAAGTTAATATAAAGCCATATAGGCAAAATGAATAACTTGTCATATCTATGACTGTTTGTTTTGTGTCAGGGATGATATAAAACTTGCCTTCTCAGCAAGGATGGCAAGACTCTCCCTCAAGGCAAAGAACCCAGATACAGGCCCAGTGTGATGGTACCTGTAGCACAGCAGAATGATCTATAGCTTTAGACCTCTTTGGGTCGGAAGCAGATCGCACTATACAGCTCATGCTGATGGCAGTACATGCATTCTTACTCACTCTCTTGCAGATTTGCTGTCATTACCCCAGTAGTTGGAAAGGTGGGTCATGTCAAGGAGGTAGGACACAGGCTTTATTTTCCTATTGAACATTTTGTGGCTGATAAAATGGGAAAAGCATAACTTAACTCATTGAACATGTTCAACATAAGACAAGGTGCCTTATTGATAGTTTCAACATATTACTAGTTCCTACACCACATGGTAGCATTATGTACACACAGCTCTCACCATGCTCTTTCGTTGAATGAAATGGGTGCTGTGCCGGGGGGAGCATTTAATGCCTTCTGGGAACCCGTATAGAGAATGTCAATTTCTATTGGGTAAGAATGGGAATACAAGAAATTACATCTACATAAAAGGTAGCAGTAGTAAAGTCACTCACAGCAGATCAAAAAGGACCACTAGCTACTGTCCCTTCCATACGTTCTCCACCTACTTTGTTGGTCCATCAGAAGAGGTGAAGCTCCCAGTGATGCAACTGAATCCACTAAGAACAAGCAGTTGTGTCTGTAATGACAGGTAAACACACTTGTAACTGTCATCATCGTCATGCTGGATGGAGACTCTGCGTTTATCACCCATACTGAGGTACCTAACTCCCCAGACCCAACTTGCTCATGTTAAAGATTACACGAGAGTGAGTGAGCGGGATGAGGTGTTCCTCACCTGAGACAGAGGTCTCCAACATTGTCAACAGGATGTGCCAGCCCAGCTGAGGACTCTCCATGTGTGAGAAAAAACAGAACTGGCTTGTGTTTGGCTAGAGCCTGTGGATAAATATCGTCAACAATCATTCAAAAACTTTAAAGACTTTAAACATGGTGAACTTTTATAAAATCCTATTATGTTAATATGAATATTATCATACTCATTTTAATTTAAGGTTAAATTGATTTGAAAGGAGAATTTTACCTTTTCAATTTCTTCAGTTGTAAAATAACCACCAGGAGATTTTACCATTGTGTGAACTTTGGCACCTGTTGAAATTGAAGTAAAAAGAGAGTATAAGAATCGATTAGGTATCGAGTGACCATGTAAATTGTCAGCTGACGATGATTACAGTTACAAGTGTGTTGATCTATTTGGTCTCGGCAGTTTGAAAGTTTGCAAATATGTAACTTACCCATTCTCTCAGCGATTTCGGCGACTCGTTCTCCCCAGACCCCGTTAATGGAAACAAGTACGCTTTCTCCCGGTTCCACAGTGTTGAAAACTGCGCATTCCATTGCGGTGTGACCGGATCCACTCATAGCCAGAGTCATGTGGTTGTTGGTCTGAAAAGCGTACTGGATTCCTCTTTTGATGTCATTCATAATCTAAAAAATATGGTTTGGTTTTAATTGCAAATTGTAAACTGATAATGTTGTGTATTGAATGTAACAATGTCTTGTGCGTAAATATAATATGTCGCGTGCATTCCATATTTGTGTGTGTGCTTTACCTCATACATTTCTGTGTGTAAATGACCAATTATAGGCCTTGCTCCTGCAGCTAAAATACGGGGCGGCACGTTAGATGGTCCCGGTCCGAACAGATATCGATAAGGCACCTCCAGCGGACGCAGCATGCATTCTGGCGGTGGGATGTTCACGGAGGACATTGCTCGTTGAATGCGCAGCCCCAGAGTCGCACTCTTGCAGGAAAATGAGCACTCCAAACCTGTCTGATGCGCCAGGAGCGCGCCCCTAGATAGCAAAGTCTTCGGCAACATATTACACCTCGCTTTGGGCTAACGCGCAAATACGACTTTGTCAGAGGGACAACGAGATTCTGGTAAACATGAAACCTGGCAAATATTTAAAACTAGAGGGTCTTTGACCCCAGGAACACACATCATGCGTCACTAGGTTTTGGTAACAACCCCCCTCCTCCTGTATATCGAGTAGAGAGAAAGGTTCTGTGACAGTTAAAAAGAGAAAAAAAGAAGCAGAATGATTTGAGAGTTGTATTTGGGATGTAATTCAATGCTTTTAATGATTTCTTCAAACAGTTGCTCTCAAGTGTCAAGAATATGAGTTTACCATGTTTGCTTATCATAGCTCTATGTATTTTTCTTGGACGGATATGGCAGTAGGTCCTAGTTGGGTTTGGTAGGCAGTTCCGTTTTACTCTGCCCAGCCCGTGTAATGTATGCTGGCAATTCACCACTTTTTCTTGTGTTTTTTTTTAGTTATTTATTTATTGTTCATAGGGAATATATTTTACTTAGCTCTAGTATGCTGTCTTTAAATGGATAACTTCCTTTCATCTTTTTTTGTGGCTCGTTTTAAGATTAGAAAAGATGATCAGATTATGAAGTAGTAGAAACTCACAAATTGGTGCCCAAAATAATTGGCAGAGAATACTGATTATGTACTCTACTGATCGCCTATGCTTTGTACTGCTTCATGTTTACTGGCTCCAAAGAGGAGTCTACTCTTTTTAAGAGAGTGGATTGGCTGGTGTAGAAATACACACACACACACACACACACACACACATACATACATACATATACACACTGACATGGGATGACATTTCATTAATCCAAAATGGACTAAGGACACAAAGGTGTTACATTTTCATGAAACCCCTTGGCCTTAATGAAGGACTTTGAAATAACATGCTGCTTTATACGACATCATCACTTTTTGCTACTTTCTATTCAAAGGCATTGCTTAGTTTCCATGGTTACTACCAGTTACAAGTGGCAAGTTCACAATTTTTACAGTTCACAAATGAACACTGTATTCATTACTAGGGATGGACTGTGCAAACATGTGCAAACATTTTAGGCCATCCAATAAAGTTATGTTGCACATGAATCACAGTGAAAAATGGATATTTTCTCAAAAAAGCCCCAGTGTTTTCAAACTTGCTTTTTTAGCCTTTTGTTGTGCCTTTTCTTATTTGAATAATACCATACATCTTAACTTATGTTGAGTGTGGGACTCCGTTTTGCCCAGTCTGTAGATTTTCCATCTGTAGGTCTTAACTGGGTTCCATTTGAAGTTAACATCATCTCTAATGATGTTTCTCTTGAAATTATCATGCTGAACAACTTTCAAACTTGAGAAGCTGCCTTGGAACCAAGCCGGTGTTCTAGCAGCTCCTCCAAAAATGTGTTACTTTTTATTGTAATAATGTTTGTTTGCATGAATGTTTGTTACAAGCATAAATGCTTGTATTAGTGTTTTTATGCATTAATTAATGTGCTACATGCAATTAAACACTTCCTATGTAGGCAAATAGCCTGTATTTTCTTTAGTGGTCTAAGGATTTAGCATAGTACTGTACATGTCAGTGGAATTGTTAATAAGGTCAGTACAAACTGTTTTTGTACACTCTGGCAGTTCTGTGTTCATGTGTGGTGTTTTTGGAATCCCTTAAAATTGCTGAATTGTACAACTTGAAAACTCTAAACTGTCTTTTTTAGGTACATTAAAGATTAATTTGTGTATGCATGGGAACAAAGGGTTCAGCAGGACAATTCATGATTTAACCAGCAACATTTGGAAGGATAGGTCTGGTTCAAACTAGATTACATCACCTCCAACTAATCTTCTAACAAACACCATCCTTACCAGGTGATATGGTTCTAGTGACCTCCACTGAAAACTTGTTTTGCCAACTTTTTTGTAATACCACAGTTTCAAATTTTTCTCAATTCCCACATGTTTCAGTATCGATATAAATCATCACTAGCTGTAATTCCTACCAACATACAAATACAATAATTTTTTTCAAATGTACTTTGTTGTATTTTGTTTCAGTACTAAATATTACTGTGGTGTGTTATAGCAGCAGCAATAACAATAACATTAATAATAAATATAGTGAATGTTCTATTTTAAATAAATGATCCATTCTTTAGTACTTGTGCATCCACAGCAGCTAAGCTTTGTCACAGTCAGAAAAGTGTTTGGTATAATAAAGAAAGCATGCTTGCATGTTTTTTTTGTTTGCTTGTTTTTTTTTTAACCTCCAGATATTGTAAGGGTTCTTATATTATGTAACTTTAGGTTAGCAAGTTGGGATGAGAGTATATTTGTGTACCTCAGCATCTTTGCCCTTCAGTAGTTTTTTGTTAATCTTTGGATGCGCATAATAAGCTTATGTAGAACATTCTTTAGAATATGGACTTCGCCCACTGCTGGTCCTAGGTCAATAATTAGACTGTCTAGTAAATAAGTCAGGGCCTTGTTGTTTGTCTGCTTGTGGCCTTTGACCATGACGGGGGCCAAACACCCAATGAGCATGTAGAGGAAGGCCAATAACACTTGGCTGGAGGTAGCAGGCGAGCTCCAGCAAGTCTGATCTCTCCTAATATCAGAATGTGCGCGCTGATGTAACGTTTATTTACTGATTAAGAGTTCCAAGCACACTTGATGTGCCACTGTAACTTTTATCGATCGTCACCTTGCGTAACTTTGATACTAATAGCTCCCGTATACGTCAACGTTAGTGACGTTTACATAATTTACATAATTGTTTACGTAATCGTTGCGTTGAGCTAGGTTTATTAGAAGGTATCCAACAGTATTCGAACCTGTAATACACCCAGTTTTCCAGCAGATGGCGCTGTTCTGAAGATTTTGAACAGCTCTAATTATAATTAATTCATTGTTTTCATGAATGAATTTATTTTTCCCTTTAAAAAGTTAATGACTTTTTCAAATAAATTAATTTCACCACCTATGCTGTTTAATTAAAGATATTTGTTTATTAATTATTATGAAAAACATTTGTTAAATTAGCAGAATTAGCAATGTTTTATTAAAAGATTGACACTGTACAGTTACAATTTGATTGAAAATACTGTCTACTAATGGACAAATTTGTTTTATTTCCTTGTCCCTGGCCAGCTGGAGTTGTTGGCTCTTCACAGTGGCCTGCCGCCAAACAATACTGTGCATGGCAAGTTATCTGAGGTAAAGCTCTGCAGACACATAGAACTGTGGACCTCTGAGAAATGTTTATTTTTTCTTTGTAAACATGTAAGCAAGGATGATGCAGGCCTGCTAAGTGTTTCTGGCAAGAGCAACTTCTAAAGCATCACCTCTCTCTCTCTCTCTCTCTCCCCCTGTCTGGTCTGTCTCTCACACACACACACACACACACACACACAAGCAAGCACTCTCCACCTTTCTCTCCTTCTTTCCCAGAGCTCGCTCTCCCCTCACTCCCTGTACTTCTGCCAGAGCCTCCAGCTCCCACACTGATGATGTCATCACTGCCTCACCACAGCTTAGCATCCTCAGCTCCAGCATCACAGCCATTTTGTGCTAGATGGAAAAAACCACCCCCACTCCTTCTCTCCCTCCCATTCTTTCTCTCTCCCTCTTCCTCTTTCTTTCTCTCCTTCTTTCACATCCTCTGTCCCCTTCCCTGCTCTCTTGCGATCCCACCCATGCCCTGACGCACCACGGGTACCAGGACCTCTACACCCATCCGTCTCTCTCTCTCTCTCACCCCCCACCCCCGACCCCCCACCCTGGTCTGACGCTTGGCTGGAGGAGGATGTGCTGAGCCAGGGAGAGGCTGAGGACTAGCACACAACACGCAGGGTGAAGGAGACAACTTGCACGCGGACAGCAGGCTTGATGGAATAACGTCTGCCTCCAAAAGGCTTGCCGGGACTTCGCCGTCGGGGTGATTGGGTAGGTAGATCAGCTGCAGTTACTGCTTTTGATAGAAAATTGCTGGGATTTTTTTGTATTTGATATGGTCTCGGGAGTCAAGAGGGTGGTGTTCACTTCTGCCTTGTTCTTGTTTTGTAGGCCTTAGATAAGCTGGTGAACCCATAGGCAGTAAAGAAAATTAACAAAATAAATGGATGTATTAAATATTTTACTGTATTGTAAGATCAACATTTTCAAAGAATATTTATACCATACAGTATAAAAATCTTCGCTCAACCAAATAACTGACATTCAGGGCTTCTATATATTGTAATAAATATAATTATAGTAAAGACCATATATTTCAGATTTTTTCAAGTATTTTATTGGTGTATACTGTTTACATTTTTAAATGGGACCAGATGTCACAGTGCTACAGATTGACAAACCTGTAATCAGCCAAAATGCTGGATGTAACCTCTTGCTTGCGAGGTGGGGTGAGGCAGTGCCACCGAATATGGGCACAATGAACACAAAATGGTGGAGCCCGTATTTACATTCTAAGAACGATGTTTTAAAAATTGAAATTATTTTTTAAGAGGAAATAAGCGATTGTCATCAATCCGAGTATCTTATAAACCAACATGGAATCCAACGGCTTAAATATAATTGTAAAATAATATTTATTAATATCAGTCGCCAATTTTTTTTTTTGCATAATAGTAGGTTTGTTGGAACATCGTCTGTGGTACTAACTGTCTTGCACCTTGCACTGGATAACAAGATGCTAGGGAACATTCGCATAGTAACAGTCGCGTCACGTTTGTTTTTCTGTGCTGCGGCGAAAGATAAGCTCCGAAGCGACTCGAAAGCAAAATTAGATATCGAGTCCAGTCTCACAAGTCTGGCAGTCCGCACATTAATCGATTACCCTGAGTGCTGATTAAAACAAATGAAAATTTATGTTTAATGTTTTGACGGGCGGGTAAGAGGGGCACGCACGGGCTGCGCATCACATGCCAGCGCCCGTCAATCACCCATTTCGACGCTGGAGGAACGTGCGGCCATGTTTACTGGCGCGTGTAATAGCGCTGTCGCCGTTAAGATCATTCAAAAATGCACATCATTATAAGGTGCACGAACTCTGGGCGCTTATTTAAGAGTTGATACACGCCTTTATCCGACTAATGACTTCCCAATTCGTAACCTGCATTTTCCGCCAACCTACGGGGGAAAAAATTGCCCGAGGCCATGTAACAACGCAGTACGATGAGTGCATGAGAGCATTGCAACACTTTGCAGATGAAACAACGAATGCGTCTTTTTTTTGTTTTTGTTCCACGTTACAGTGAAAATAGTTTCATTTTCATCTAATTCACTCTTCTAGTTTATGGTTCTTGTGTGGTTATTCGATTACCAACAGTATGCACCATAGATGTAGATGTATTCAAAGGAACTTGCTGAATGGCTCATTTGATGTTGCTCTATATTATTTGCTGTTCCTTGGAAGTGACTTTGTGTGCTGGAAAGTTTACTATAGGCATTAAAACTGAAGTTTTATGGTTAGGCATTAAAATTATATGCATAGATTTGGAGATGGAAAAAATAGCTCCCGTGTTGGTAAAGTGATGAGGATTTTGTGTTACACATACACTCACCAGACACTTTATTAGCCACACATACCCTGTTCCTTGGCAGGTTTATAGAATATCTTATAGGTACATGTCTATAATGTATACCTGTAGTGTACAGTTATAACCTGAAGGAAGTATACTTCTTACTCTCTACTCTGAAAATCACTGGCCAGTTTGTGACTACAGGACCACTGCTATTCCTTAATATTCTTTCTCATCACAACATTACGTGGTGGTGGCACTACTCCTGTAGTCAGAAATTCATCACTAATGATGGGTGGCTAATGCAAACTGTGCCTCACAAAAGATGTGCTATAGAATCTAACCTTTCACCTTCAAGGTGTATTTTTCATGAAGTGACTGATGAGTGTAGAATGTTTATTTAAATACAAAAGATATAATATTTGCTTGGCTGTTCTTAAAACAATTCTAAACCAGATACCACTAATTGAAGATGGGTGTTTTTCAAAGGTTTTCTAGTATTAGTATTTCTACATGTTATTGATTATTACATCTTGCTCAGATATCTGCCTTAACAACAAGCACTTTTTTGTTATAACATTAAGTACCTCACCTTGGGTTTGTTTACATATTGTCTATATTATTATTTGGTGAATGATTATCCTTTTTCTAAACCATTTATTATTTTTAAGCATCTTTGAATCTCTTAAATACCACACCGTTATTCTTGTGAGATTATTTACAAACTGACATCATGCATAGGATCTTGACATCAGCGAAATGTCTATGAGTAATGGCTCAGTGTTCCAGTTTTAGTTTGACATGGTGTTGTGCTGACTTTGCACCCTGTGCAATGCCTTTCAGGTGGCGGGTGGCCTTGAGTTTGTGGCCCATCTGCTCCATCCCTCCACCCAGCAGAGCTCGGCCCGCAGCAGCGTCCAGCTCCAACGGTGCGTCGTCATGGCGGGAGCCTCCGTCAAGGTGGCCGTGAGGGTGCGGCCTTTCAACTCCAGAGAGCTCGGGAAAGAGAGCAAATGTATCATTCAGATGTCGGGCAACACTACCAGTGAGTGCCTCCATGTTTTGCCAACACTAGTTCAGCTTAAAGGTGCCTCTTGGTACCAGCTTGATTGAACTATTTGCTCTGGCAAAGCTGTTGAGCTAGAGATGATTCAAATGCTTCATGATGGGTCATGTTGGATGATGCTGTTATGAAATATTCACTGATACAGTCTCTTGTCAATACCCATAAAAGAGTTTATGTTAATACATCTCCAGTGTCATGTGTTTTTTTGGATGTCATGAGAGGTCATGCATATCAATGGAGAGTTAGATGTTGTAGGAATGCCCAGTTTCATGGTTACCAGAAATCCATTAGTCCCAGAATGTACTGATTTCAAAACAGTGCCTTAAGATGAAACAATATCCATTGCTGTCTTTTCCAGTATTCCTTACATGCACAGTGACAAAAGCTCTTTTTGGAATGAGGATTTAATGGTATTTGCATCTCCATGAGTAGTGAACCGCTCATTGTTGTGTTTAGTGTGTGGGTAAACAGGGTCAGCTGATGCCAGATGCGAAGTGATGATCACCACACTGCAAAGCTTTGTGCTATTGGGGGAGGCGGCTCGGGTTAATGACCTCATTCCCACAACCAGTGATGGCATGTACAACACACTCTAGGACCAGTCTGCCAGCTACATGCCTACAAACAATACACTGCTCTGAAATTGAGATTTTAATTATATTAGATGTTCTGCTGATGACCACAAGCAGGACATAGCTTGCCTCTTGTTACATGTTTTGAAAGAGGTATGGGTAATGTTGCATCTTCAGGAAAGTACAATGTTAATTTTGCAGAAGAATATTCACATTTTCCATAACAGGGTCTCCACATTCTGAGCAGTCTGAAGGAATTTAAGGTGGTAGGTTGCTCCAGTCCTTTCCATATTCCTTATTTCCAAGAGCCTTTGCTACATGCTTCCATTACCAGAAGTGCTGCTTTTGACCTGTTTTTGCAGAAACGTTTCTTTTTTGCAGGGCCTCTGTGTCTTGAAAGTGCCCTTGAGTAGAACACAACTGCTTCTGCCAAAGCAACCTTAATCACGAATAGAAAATGAAACAAATTAATATTTTAAATATACGTAAGCTTGCATCTGTCTTGGGAAAAGGTACAAACAAGTGCCTCACCTTTATAGCCAAAGGTGCAAATAAGCACCTCATGTTATTTGGCAGATGTTTTTATACAGAGCAACTTATACATTTATCAGGATGATAGTTTATGCACACCCTGGGAATTGATCCCATGACCTTGGCATTACTAGCACTGTGCTCTTCAAGAGTACCTTTTCACTGGAGGCTTTTTAAGCTACCTGGTGCATCCTGCATACAGCTGTGGAATATTCATCTTTTTGAATGAATATGCCACAGTTTATTGAATTCTGAGGTTTTGTCTGAGTAACTTCTCTTATTTTCCAGCAATCATAAACCCCAAACAGCCAAAAGAGAACAAGAGCTTCAACTTCGACTATTCTTACTGGTCTCACACATCAGTGAGTTTGAGCTAAACCAATGCTTGTTTCTACAGTTAACTTACAGCAGTAAATTAATCTTTAAACAATAGATTCTTATATAATGTCTAATACTAATTGCTTGATCTAATAGTTTTTCATAGTTTTCTTCTGTTTATGTCTGTAATTCAGGTTCAGACTACATAGTTTAGACATGATTAATCATCACAGAAGACGCACTTCTATTAATATTGTATTCAGATATCTTTTTTTTTTTTCTCTCCTGGTGCTTTTTCTAGCCAGAAGATGTTAACTATGCCTGCCAGAAACAGGTGTATAAAGACATTGGAGAAGAGATGCTCCTGCATGCATTTGAAGGCTATAACGTCTGCATCTTTGCCTATGGCCAGACTGGAGCTGGAAAGTCATATACCATGATGGGCAAACAGGAGAAAGACCAACAAGGCATAATACCTCTGGTAAAGACCATTGATAATATTGAGTTATTAAGCAGATTACTGATAGGGTACTGAATTACAGTAATAGTTTATAGAGACAATTAAATGCTTTTCAGAAACAAATGACATCTTTTGAATCCCTGGCAGCTCTGTGAAGACCTGTTCACCAAGATTAATTACAATAATGACAACAACATGTCGTATTCGGTAGAGGTAAAAACATTCTCATAAACATTTTGTTTACTTGATTTTTTTGTCTGAGTCTCCACCTCAGCTGTGGGCTTATTCTTTGTAACTCATTAGGTAAGCTACATGGAGATCTACTGTGAGCGTGTGCGGGACCTGCTGAACCCTAAGAACAAGGGGAACCTACGTGTGCGAGAGCATCCGTTAATGGGCCCCTATGTGGAGGACCTGTCCAAGCTCGCCGTCACGTCTTACAATGACATCCAAGACCTGATGGACTCCGGAAACAAAGCCAGGCAAGTGTATATGTGTCACCTTCTCATGCAAGACTCAATAAACCCCAGAGAAAGAAGTCTGATGAAGTTTCTTAACCTTGTGAAACCCTGTGTCCTCATATCAGGGAATAACATTTCTTACAAATAATGTCATGTTTTTTTTTATCAAGTTATTTTTGCTTAATTTCCTCTTTTGTATAGAATGTACAGAAACGTAGGTGTATAACAAATTAGTAGGGGATGACAGTGCTGTCTAACCTAATGGTCTCACTCTTTTAGATATTTTTAGAATTTTATTAATAGAATATTTAATTTCAACTAAATATACATGTTTGCTTTACACAATACCCAAACTTCTTTCCTTGTCTCAGAACTGTGGCAGCTACAAACATGAATGAGACCAGCAGTCGCTCTCATGCTGTCTTCAACATCATCTTCACACAGAAGCGGCATGACAGTGACACAGAAAACACCTCTGAGAAGGTACAGTCGACTATCCTTCCTAAATGGGTGTGTCCCAATGATACCTCTATTACTCAGTTACAGGAAAGATTGTGGCCATCTTAGATAACAGCTCCCTAAAATATAGATGTAACCATCATGCAGTCTTGTGTGTATTAGAGTGCATCATTTGGCTGGGATGCAAAGTGTTTTGCTTGTGCACGCAGGTCAGCAAAATCAGCCTAGTGGACTTGGCAGGCAGCGAAAGAGCTGATTCCACTGGAGCCAAAGGTACCAGACTGAAGGTGAGACTCTTGGCCTCGTGTGAGGATGACAGCCTTTTGTTTTGTCAGAGTGTCCCATCTGAGTGGCTCAAGTAAAGTTCAAGTGACTGCTGGTAAAGACATGAAATGCTTTGGCTGCGAGATCATATAACATTGATTTTTCTGTCATCTCTAGGAAGGAGCTAATATTAATAAGTCCCTGACGACACTGGGCAAAGTGATTTCTGCTTTAGCTGAAATGGTGAGAAATCAGAAGAGTACAGAGAGAATAATTACCATTAATTTACAAATGATGACTCGTCACTCATGAATACCTAAAATATTTTTTCTCTTCTATTCTGTTTCCTTGTAGGACTCTCTACCAAACAAGGTAAGATGCATGTTTAATCTTCTGCTGATCATTGAACTGCAGTGTTAACATTCTGTGATGTTTCTTTGTGTGCAGAACAAAAAGAAGAAGAAAGCAGAGAGCTTTATCCCCTACAGAGATTCTGTTCTCACCTGGCTTCTTAGGGAGAATCTTGGTATGAGGCATTTTGTAACAAAAATTATTATTATTACTATTATTATTATTTTCCCACCATGTATAGGTGTTAGAAATAGATCTGGCAATAGTGTAGTTCTGGGATGATAAGTTTAAATATTTTTTTCCAAAATCATCTACTTTTAAAGGAACTGTCTAAGATGACTTTAAAGAAACTGTCTAAGACTGTCTGAGCATTCACATCTTACATCTGTATCCCATATTCAATAATATGAATTCATTCCACTAAAAATTATTTCTGTCAGTACACTAAGTACACTGAATATCAGTTATAGATTATAACAGGATTGTATTATCATGATTGTATTGTTATACTTGTTATATATGTATTTACAAACAACATTGTGTTGTTGTTGTTGTTGTTGTTTTGTTGTTGTTGTTGTTTTTGGTTAGGCGGAAACTCACGTACTGCCATGGTAGCAGCTCTTAGTCCTGCTGATATTAACTATGATGAGACCCTCAGCACCCTTAGGTAAGCCTAAATTAACCAATGCATACAGGGCCACTCTCCCAGGACCAGGTTAATCCTAAACCTGGATTAAAAATAATTTCTTATGGTGATTCACCATTGGCACTGCAATTTAGTCCAGGAATATGGACTATTTACAGGAAACTGGCTTTAGAAATCATTAATACTTCTTTCGTGCAACATTGTTAAATTAACTTTCTCTTTAGAAGTGTCTTAATAAAACTCATTACAAAAAGAGTTTAGGCATAAGATATGAATGTCAGTTTTCCACAAAATATTACAGTATAGTATAACAACCAAGGCTGATCATAAAAATCTTCTTATAATCTCATAATATACAACCCAGTGAATTAGCAGCCTTAGGTATGCTGTAAGTGCTTGATAGAAAACCCGTTGGCCTTACATAAAATTTGTAATGATTTAACCAAGCATACCTTTACAATTTTAGAAAGATAAGCACAAGAAGCCAAATGTAATTGAAAATGTTTGTATGAGCACTTAGGGCTGTTCTGCCCCATGGTTCTGACTAGATATGCTGACCGTGCCAAGCAGATCCGCTGCAACGCCGTCATCAACGAGGACCCCAACAACCGGCTGGTGCGAGAGCTGAAGGAGGAGGTGGCTCGGCTGAAGGACCTCCTCTATGCCCAGGGGCTGGGTGACATCATTGAGAGTGAGACTCTATCTTCTCTGACTCTATACAGGGCAGGAGCAGATGAGAAATGCCTTTCTTCGTCCCTTGTTCTCTGATGCAAATCATGACATGTCCATCGAAGGATGTGCAGTAAATGCTGAGTTTCGTGTTAAGACCCACTGGTAACGCCAGTACTATGAAGGACAGGTGTATGATTATTACTGAGGGTTTGTGTCTTTTTTTCTCCCTCTTTCTATTCTCTGTCTCTCAGCGTATCGCTCTCCTGGGCCTGGAGTACCTGCTCTGAAATGTGTGTATTTTGGCATCCAGTGCTTTGCAGCTTACTATGGCCAAAGCAGGGTGCACTGGAGCACTGTAGCATGCTTGCAAACTGCACAATTCAACCCATTGAATTGAATTTATGTAGCATACAGATTTATTGCCTACTGTGTTCCAGGGCTGCTATGCTAACTTGCAGATGTGAGTGCTTTGGGTTGATTTTTAGTTAGGAAAGTAAGGTTTGGTTGTTGGCTTGGCCCTTTGTTCTCATGCTTTAGCAGATCAGCATGGGCCTTATAAACAGCTGTATGGTCTTGACCCCAGGCATGGATTTGGTGCTGAAATGAATTTGAGGCATCATAAAAGGCTGATCATTCTTCAAATGTTGTCTAGCGTGATTTATATTAGAGAGAAAAACTGGTTGCCTATTCACAAATTAAGAGTCCTCAAATTTATGTTCATTGTGCTTTTCATGGTTATTTTCTACTCTTCCTCCTCCCGCCATTCCTTGTGCCCATGACTCGCCGTGACTTCCACTTCCTGTTCTCCAAACTTGTGCTCCCATTTTCTCTTTTCTCCAAAACGTCCTTGGCAGATTTGTCCTAATGTAAATGGTCTCTAAGCTCTCAATCAAAAAGGTGATCTCTCCACAGTGACCAATGCCATGACGGGTATGAGTCCCTCTCCATCTCTCTCCGCTCTGTCCAGTCGGGCTGGCTCTGTCAGCAACCTTAATGACCGCATCATGTTCAGCCCTGGCAGTGAAGAAGCCATCGAGAGACTGAAGGTATCAGGGAGTATGATGGATGGATGGATGGATGGATGGATGGATGGATGGATGGATGGATGGATGGATGGATGGATGGATGGATGGATGGATGGATGGATGGATGGATGGATGGATGGATGGATGGATGGATGGATGGATGGATGGATGGATGGATGGATGGATGGATGGATGGATGGATGGTCTTCAGACTGAAATGAATATGATAAATGCATGAATAGCTAGGTAATACATACTAGATATCTTAATAGATGCTTAGTTGATGACAGTATAAGTGAATGGATAGAAGAATGCACTAATCTTTGGCAAAATTGTCAGAAATATGAAAACTGTTAATGAATAGAATAGTAATCACACAGCTGTTGGGTATAGATCATGCTAATATATTGCAAGTGATCAGTACACTATTCGTATAACAACAAATATGTACACATGTAAAACTGAATAGCTGTTTGTGATCCTTTTCATTATGTCTTCCTCTACCATTAGGAAACTGAGAAGATTATAGCAGAGCTCAATGAGACCTGGGAAGAGAAGCTCAGACGCACAGAGGCCATCCGGATGGAGAGGTCACACACTGTGTCTGTGGTCAATAATTGCATTCAGATGTCTGCATGCTTTGTATACATAAGCCTTGTTCTTTGTTTTATGCAGGGAGGCTCTTCTGGCTGAAATGGGAGTGGCAATTAGAGAAGATGGAGGCACGGTTGGAGTCTTTTCTCCAAAAAAAGTAAGAGACCCTTCAAGATTTTCATTCATATGTTGTTCATTGACAGAAAAGATGTCAGTAACTATGTCCATGTTCCTGTATTTCAGACACCTCATTTGGTCAATTTAAATGAAGATCCACTGATGTCTGAATGCTTACTGTACTACATCAAAGATGGAATCACAAAGTAAGGGTTTTTTAAAAGTACAATATAATCTCAAAGTGGAGTTATACAGTTACTGGTGTTGTAGAGAAAGTCCATGCCTGAAACTTAGCTAATATTAATTATTGACCAGTACCACTCCCACACAATTTTCTACTCCTGGATCTTCATTATAGGGAGTCTGGCCTTCTAGTACAAACAAAAACCACCAAGAACTTCAGTCCAAGTTCTTTCCCCTTTCTGAAGTTCTGCATTCATTCTTTAAGCCACAACTGTTGTCTGAAGACATGGTGTGCTCCTGCAAAACATACCATATGTTATAATCCAATTTCTTTGTCAGCAATCAACCTTGAGGTAAATGTGAATTATTGTGAATTACTTGATGTCTATTCTTTAAGTTTTATTCTTTGAACATGTGTGTTCAATGAATGAATCTATTCTTTAAATATTCCTTTACCTTTTGGCCCTGCTGTACACTGCCTCAATGTTTAATAAGATGAATCAGTTAAGACACTTGAATGCAGCCTTTTCCTTGTACCCACCATGTCTTTCTTATTTAGGAATCTCTCTCATGCTCTCTCTCTCTCTCTCTCTCTCTCTCTCTCTCTCTCTCTCTCTCTCTCTCTCTCTCTCATTCTCTCTCTCTTCAGGGTTGGTCGTGAGGATGCCAGCTGTCGGCAGGACATTGTCCTAAGTGGTCACTTCATTAAAGATGAGCACTGTATCTTTACAAGTAGCACCAGTTCCTTGGGAGAGGGAGTGGTGGTCCTGGAGCCCTGCTCTGACGCAGAAACCTATGTCAATGGCAAGAAAGTCACGGAGCCCACAGTCCTCAGATCAGGTGAGCCCACAGTCCCTGTCTCAAACTCCACTGCAGTCTTAGTGTTTTAATCCTTTAACCAAACCAAGGGGTCAAAGTATTAGTATATGTTTTATTCAAACTCCGATCACTGTTGCTCAGCACAATCTAAACCATGCAATGTTGTCTATAGCAGTATTTACCAGTCAAAGTGACCCAAAGCACTTGACATCTTAAATAGACTTCATCCGCTTAACATACCTGACTCAGCTCTTAGAAGGCTTGGTAATTAGATTATGAGTTAAATCAGTTGTGCTTGAACAGGGAGAATTCAAAAACTATGATATGCATAGGAGTCCTTAAGGCAGACTGATAATCATTAACCATGAATGTAACACTTATTATGGTGTTTGTTTCTTTTTTGAGGTGAATCACAATATTGGAGAAACTAACCTGAGTAATAACCTTTTACTGTGTTTTATGTCCCTCTCAGGGAACCGTATCATCATGGGGAAGAGCCATGTGTTCCGCTTTAATGACCCAGAGCAAGCGAGACAGGAGCGAGAGAGGACACCCTGTGCCGAGACACCCGTGGAGCCCGTGGACTGGGCTTTCGCCCAGAGAGAGCTCCTGGAGAAACAAGGCATTGACATGAAACAAGAGATGGAAAAGAGGTAGGAGGTTATTCTCTCTCAGTAAACTCTCTGATCTCAGGTCAGTTGAACCAATGCTAAACCATTATTAGTCTTCAGTAATTATGACCAAAATGACCATTGGAAAATTAAGGTAATAAATGAACTCTCTGGGTATCCTGCATGTTTGTACTGACAAACCATCCTGAATCTCACAACCTTTTACTTTGTACTGTTTTATAGGCTTAGTCTCACATTGCTCCAATAGGTAATCATCTCTGCAAATGAATGTAGCATCAGGTTATATCAATATGGTCCATATGGAAAAATAGTTTTTGCTCAAAATTCGCTTCTGTCTAAATCAAGTATAGCCACTACCGTTTCATCTTATGAATGATCTTATGTCATGTATGCAGATTGCAGGAACTTGAGGACCAGTATCGCAGGGAGAGGGAAGAGGCAAGCAATCTTCTGGAGCAGCAGAGACTGGTAAGCAGGGCTAGCCAAGGGAGGGAGAGAGGTAGGGCTGGAGTGAGATGATAATTAAAACATTGATTGACCACTTTCAAAAGTACCAATCAGAAATTAATATTTTCCTGTAAACCTCTACATCCCATCATCTAACTGAGGCCTCCTCGGTCCTATTATTCCTGTTATATATTACAGTTTTGGTTTTAATTATTGTTTCCTTATGTTTATTTAATTAGCCCTATTATAGTCCATTCTTTGCCATTACTAATGTGGAAAATCATAATGGTCTATTATTATTAAATTATGACTAATGTGGATTAATGTCTGCTGTTATTATCTTGTAATTTGTAAGATGTGTTATTATCTTGTCATTTGTAAGATGCGTTCCTTTTATTTGATTCTGAATTATAATGAATAATGTTTATATTTCATGCTGCCTGTTGCATTGAATATTATAGCATTCCAGTTTGTTTATTTGAGTGTGTTGTTTTAATTAAATTATGATTCATAGTTGAATAATCTTTATTATACTCTACCTTTATTACCATTATAGTTTAATCTTTATTATAGCATTTTATGACTGTTGGTTTAATTGAAAATTTCTATAAGGAAATCACATCAGTTACAAAATGGCAAGAAAAGTGGGGAAAGTGGAGAATACGGCCACCTGATCACTTTGTGTCATTAATCACAAAATGTCGGGAAAGTAGGCAAAGCAGAATTTTTTTTAATTTTTTTTTTAGTGTTTTGTATTATGAAAGTATAGCAACCAGATTGGGCAGGGGTGGGACATTCAAAGGGAACTATATTTTGATTGGTTTTGATGATGTCACATCTGTTGTAAGTCATTGTTTGGCTACCCTATATATCTCTCTCCAGACAGGGGACTGAAAAGAATGGCAGGTAAAACGTAAAGTGAAAAGTGATATATAACCCATTGTTTCCCTCTCAGGACTATGAGAGTAAGCTGGAGGCTCTCCAAAAACAGGTTGACTCCAGGTATTACCCAGAAACCACAGAAGAAGAAGAGGAACTGGAAGAAGAAGGTGAGGAATATTCATTATCACACCTGTGTGTACTTGACTACACTCAGGTATATGTACCAACTCACAACCCCATGAGCAGAGCACACTCCTAAATATCTCTTAACATTCTCTAACGCCAGCCATTGTTTAAATGTGTTGTGTGTTTTTATTCCCAGCTGTGCCATGGACCAAGCGTGAGACTGAGCTGGCACTGTGGGCTTTCCGCAAATGGCGCTTCTACCAGTTCACCTCCCTGCGGGACCTGCTCTGGGGCAATGCCATCTTTCTCAAAGAGGCTAACGCCATTAGTGTGGAGCTCAAGAAGAAAGTGAGCACCTCTGATGTTTCTTGTTGGCTAAGGATTGATAATACTGTGTAATAGTTGCTGATGTAGTGTAGATTTGAGGTCTCGCTTTGGATATTAACCAGATGCAATGACTGACTTTTGAGAGAAGGACCACACCTGAAACACACACTTGGCTGAAATATTTCCATCTCACCATTATTACCTGTGATGAAATTTTGTACCCCTCTATCCACCTGTCTTCTCTCTGTTCTCCATGACCTCTACATCTAACTCTTGCATCTTCAGCATGCAGGCTGGGGGTGGTGTCCATCCTTCTAGCACAAAGCAGGAACTTCTCTGAGCTCCATCTTAAGATCTTTGAGTTATTTCCCCCTTTTATAATGTGTAATTATTTAAGGAGTAGTCTGTAGTGAAAAAACGATACAACAGTACTACTACACATTCTTACAGTGTATTATATAGCACAGTTCTCAACCCACCAGATGTTCCACATTTTTAATCCCACCTTCTAGCACTACTTGGTACAGGTGTATGGGAAGCTATATAAAAGCAAAATTGTCTGTGTAGTGGGTCCACTAATAGTGCTCCACTGAGAGTGCCAAGTGCCAAGCTCTTTTAATATTCTTAATATGTAATTATTATTAACACGGTATCTATATCTTTGCTGACTATTTCTTTCCTCCAGGTTCAGTTCCAGTTTGTGTTGCTCACGGACACCCTCTATTCTCCACTTCCTCCTGATCTCCTGCCCCCCAGCATAGCCAAGGACCGTGAGAAAAGACCCTTCCCACGTACCATAGTAGCTGTGGAGGTGCAAGACCAGAAGAACGGGGCAACACACTACTGGACCTTAGAGAAATTGAGGTATGATGAAACAGCCCACATCCAACAGTAAGCCACTGTGTGAAAATAATTACTGGCCTACATCAGTCTTACCAGCACTCTTCTTGGAGGTCGGTCATCCTACCCAGTTATTTTCCAACTCTGACCCATTTCAGACAGCGATCTACCTTTCTGTAATTTTGTTCCAGCCCTAACCTGCCATCAGAAGTCTTTGATTAGCCACATTGGGTGTGAGAAATTTGGGTTGCAAATGAAACCTGCAGGAAGGTAGATCTACAGGAGGTGGGTTGGTAGCTACTGCCCCATTTGTTAAAAGCTGGATGGGCCAGTTTACTTTCCAATTTAAGTTTTATGCTACAGAGGCACAATAAAGGCGCAACAAGGCCAAAAATACTAACATGGCTAACCCTGAATGAAAGCTAATGGAGATCATTTACAATGATTGTATTTGCTGAATTTGGATAAGTAACGTTCATTCATTATTAGCAGAGTTAGCCATGGAGTCAGTGCTGGTTTTAAATGCACTCTGGCCACATGCCCTGCAGACAGAGGCTGGATCTGATGAGGGAGATGTACGACCGTGCGGCAGAGGTACCCAGCAGTGCCGTGGAGGAATGCGACCATGCACTAACCGGCGGTGACCCCTTCTATGACCGCTTCCCCTGGTTCCGCCTCGTTGGCCGGTCAGTACCCAACCTGTTCAATGTATGCGTGTTTGTGTATGTCTGGGTTTTGTGTGTGTGTGTGTGTGTGTGTGTGTGTGTGTGGCATGCACGTCACTGCTTTGAAATGCAGCAGCTGAGCTTCTGCCTTACCTTCCACTCTGTAGTACAGTACAATGTTTGTATGGTTTAGATTGTGCTTAGCAACAGTGATCGGAGTTTGAATGAAGCATTGAGCTACATATAGCCTTTACTTTCAAAATTGATCCAAGTCATCAATTATATGATTACAACATATTATCGCCAGCCTATAATTAAACCTTAGTGGTTTAAAGCTTTTGTGTGATCATCACTTCATACACAAAATTATTATCTCAGCACAAAACGGTAGATCTGGGTTTGTGACTGGATGCAACAAATGGCTCAATGTATGCGTGCAAGTATCAGAGGGAAAGTGTGCGTGTGTGTCTATATAAGAGTGAACGTGTTTATATGTGCGCGTTTGTGTAAGACAGGGTGTGTGCGAATAAGTTATGATTATTGTGTATGTGATTGAGTAGCCTGTGTGTGTATGTGTGATTGTGTGTGAGAGCATGAGTGCTTGTGTGACTGCGTGTATGAGTATGCATATATGTGTGTTTGTGTGGGTGCCTGTAGAGTTGTACTAACCCAGTTCCCATGTCTCCGGCTGCACCAGCACCCCCATTCTCAACACATGCATGAGCGAGCGCATGAGTGATCCCACCCCCTCCCCCACTCACTCCGACCCTGACTCTGACATAACCGAGCTCGCAGACGAGCGGCATTATGGGAAGTTGGAGGTGGAGGAGGAGGATGAGTTGGAGGACCTGGACGATGAGATCTTTATGGAGGACGCGGGCTCAGAACTGAGCAGAGTGCGGGAGGAGGGGCGCCAGTGCCTGAGCGCCAACGAAGGCCAGGACCCCTTTTACGACCGCTGGCCTCTGTTCTGTTTAGTAGGAAGGTTGGTGAGGCTTCAGGAGCTTGCTGTCAGAGGAAACTAGCTCTTTCACATTGGGACTCACACTGTATCTACACTGTGCGTCTATTCAGTGAGCAGCTCTTGTAAGACATTACTGCTGAAGTAGACACTCGTGGTGGTGTAATCAGATAATGTAGCTTGACTAGAATTATTTTAGTTTTCCACATCTGGTCTTGTGATGCAACTGTTAGTCTAAAAGTATTTTTAATTGTTAAATGTTTAGGCCAACCTTGACTTGCAAGCCAAGACACATTAATTGGTAGGATATATACCTATTTATGCTTCAACTTAAGGCTTGTTCAGCATCCCACTGATATTAGTTTTGATGGTGTAATATACAAGTGTTTTAACATATGCAACATGCTTTTTGCCATGTACTACCAGGCTTGGTCTAAATACAGTTTTCATATTTGTATTTTTCTGAAGATGGATATCATTTAGAAAGGGGTAATGGTGGATATTATGGTTGTTGTACAATATATGCTGTAATTGAATAAGATCAAGAAAGAGAGAGAGAAAGACAGAGAGAAAATGAAAGAGAGAAAATGAAAGAGATGCTAACTGAAACAGACCTCTGGTGACTCCCTTGGCCGCAAGATTGTTGTGCTGGCTTTTGTGGTGCATGGGGCATATCTTTAGCCCAAAAGCTCAATGTCCTGTGTGCAGTTTCATTTTTACATGCTTTAGCTACTTGGATTGAGCTCAAGGAGGACCTTCTTCAAGTTACTGAATAACAATTTAACAAGTTATTTATCTTTGTCCTCAACCTGGCAGCTTCTTTGTTTGTGGGAGAAAAATAATTTGGAAAAAAACCCCAAAAAAACAAAAAGGGTTTTGCCAAAGTATGTTACCAAAATTTAACATTTTACAACTGTATTATGTACTTTTTGAAGCAACCACTATGTTTTCAGGAGACTTTGTGGGTTTTGGTATGGTTGTGCATAACTGACTGGTGATTGTGAACCTCTAGATGAAAGAGCTGGTTTCGACTGCAGCAGTCTCGGCGAGGCATGCCAGAGCTAAAAAATTATCCTGAATTTTATTTTTTTGGGGATTGGCTTCCATGCTCTCACTCCCTTGCACACATGCAACATCCAAAGACTGTGATGTGTATTGACCTTAATTTTACTTTTGAGTTTATGGAGTTAAATTCATGTATGTTAATGTCATTCTGATAATTTTTTTTTTCTTTTTGCTTTCCAGTTTGCATTTGGTCCAATGAAACCCAATTTGGGATTTGTTTTATCACTATATATTTTTTGTTTATCTGAGCATGCTGTATTTTGCGCCTCACCAATCTTGTCGTAAGCTCCTCCCCTCTGGCACCCCTCCTGCCGTTCTTGGACTCTTCCTGCCACACCCACTCCTTGATTGGGATTCAGTGCTGGCAGGAAAACCCCACTCAAATTAAATGAGAATTTAAACTCAATCTGATGATAAATCATTTGAAACAGAGCAAAATGAGGTTTGTAGCTTATAGGTTGTATATTTTGAATTTAGCACTCTTAAAAAATATTAACCCATTTCAAAATGTTGAATTGAACTAAATGAAATTTTGCCATAGATGCTGAAATGTTTCTAAAATAACCCCTGTGTTCCAAAAAGAATGCTGTTTGTGAGAGGAGTGTTGGTTGTGGTGTAGTCCGCATGCATTTCGAAACCCTTCACCGATTCCACACAAAGAAACAAAAGCATACTAACTCTTCTCACTGGGTCTTTTCTTTGTGAATGGGGGGTGGGGGGACTCACTGGGTCTTGAGAGATGAGCAGCAGAAATATCGGGCACCTTTTTTGGCTTTTGCTGGAGCAGTTTCTCGTTTGGTTGCTTTTTTGTGTCTCAGTATTGTGTTGTCCAGTGGCGGTGTGGCTGCATTAACTCTTACAGTTGACCCTTTATTTCCTTGCCCTGTGTTCCTTTTTCACTTATAAACTCATCTCCTTCTTTGTGTTTCCACCACCCTTTGACCCTTATCTTCCATCTTGCAACCCTGGACTCCCCTCTCTCTCTGCTCCACTGCTCCCCCTGCAGGGCCTTTGTGTACCTGAGTAACCTGCTCTACCCTGTGCCACTGGTGCACCGGGTTGCCATAGTGAGTGAGAAGGGTGAAGTGAAGGGATTCCTCCGTGTGGCGGTGCAGGCCATTTCAGGTATGACCACCTACAGAGTGTCTCATCAGACAATTGTTGTATGCTTCCTTTTCTCTCTTTAAAAATAATTCAGTAATGAATGCAACATGTATTTCCAATGTGAGAAGGCTTAATTAGACATTTTTATTGGGTCTCAGTAATTCGGGATTTTCTCTTTGCAGCTGATGAAGAAGCTCCGGACTATGGTTCAGGTGTAAGACAGTCAGGAACTGCCAAGATCTCTTTCGAAGACCAGCAGTTTGAGAAGGTCTGCTTCCTTTTCATAGAGCTTCTGAGAGTTCATAACAACTTTTAAAACTACATAACCACTCTAAAAACCATCATATTAGCTTGGAATAGTACTGAATGAATCTAGTGAGATTAGACATTGTTAAAATGCGACCTTGAATGTATATTCAATCTTGTTCTGTGCTCAGTTTCAGACAGAGACATGTTCTGGTGGAATGTCCCATTCCAACACCTCTCAGGAAGAGTTACGTATTGTAGAGGGAGAGGGGCAAAACTCCGATGTGGGTCTGTCTGCCGACGAGGTCAACAACAACACCTGCGCAAGTAATTGCCAAAATAAATTACACTCTTTTAATATCAGGGAAAAAAGAAGTCATGAGTAAGTAATAGTGAATAGTTGTACTTTGGTCAAAATTCAGCCCCAAATGAATAATATTCAATTTTTCTACTTGTTATTGAGTTGTAGGTGTAACTTTAATTAGGGCTGTCAAATCCTTTAAAAAATTAATTAAACAAACAAAAAGCAGGTTTAAATTGCGGCACAGAACCACGTCTGTGTTGTAGGTGAACTTTAATTAGGGCTGTCAAAGCCTTAAAAAAATTAATTAAACAAAGAAAAAGCAGGTTTAAATTGCAGCACAGAAACATGTCTGACAAAAATAAGCTTAGGTACAGTGTTGAAGAACTAAAACAGGAGAGAAAAGTCTAGACAACTTTCTGCAGTCTTCTATAGATTTTGGTTTTGCGGGTCTGATGTTCCGTCTGTTGTGTTGCTCCTCTACAGCCACACCTGATGTTCTTGATAGCCCTGTGAAAGAGGGTGGTGAGTGCTCAGGTGACCTGGCGCAGGACAAAACACTCCAGCACCTGAGGATCGGCAGCACCTTCACCTTCAGGGTCACTGTGCTCCAGGCCTCCAGTATCTCGGCCGAGTACGCTGACATCTTCTGCCAGTTCAAGTGAGTGCGTGCTCTACCGGCAGGTCTCCGTAATAGTTGCAAAAGTTGCTACGGATCAGCTTATGAGGTCTAGGAAATGTTGAAATGATTTTAAAGACCTCATTATAATTTTGATGAAGAGTCTTTATGTACTTCAAAAGTTTTAGATTTAAGGACGATCCTGTGTTGGTGGTTACTGTTTAAGTGGTTCCTGTGATTTCAGCTTCATCCACAGACATGATGAAGCTTTCTCAACAGAGCCCCTGAAGAACACAGGGAGAGGGCCTCCCCTTGGTTTCTACCACGTCCAGAATGTGAGTGTCAACCCTGCAGTACTTGTTTCTGTACATGACTCAGTTGCTTACTTGGGCATGGTTGCTGTAATTTAGCCCAAATGAAAATTTTTGTTCTTTTGATATCCTTCCAGATCACCGTTGAGGTCACAAAGTGTTTCGTGGAGTACATCAAAAGTCAGCCTATTGTGTTTGAGGTGTTTGGGCACTACCAAAAACAGCCCTTTCCTCCTCTATGCAAAGATCTAATCAGGTCAGAACTAATTCTTAATAACATTTTGGTGTTATCGTTTCCTTCCAATGTCATATTCCTGATTAAACATAGAGTTTTACATGTTTATTTACAAATCACAAATTAAATAATTGTTTACATTTAATAAGTCTATATCTGTGTGCATTAATAGTCCTCTGCGCCCATCCAGAAGGCAGTTTCCTCGGGTTATGCCTTTATCCAAGCCAGGTGAGCAATTCACACTATCATCTATCTCTATCTCTGCTGGATTAATAAGAATTATTCTGTTTTCTATATTCATTACATATTCCTTACATGGTTATCATTATATCAATCACAAACAATGATTATGGTGTTTGTTTATGAAGTACTTTAAGCACATTAAGCAAGTGATCAGGTTTCTTCTTATCATCAGTAATGATGCCCTCTGTCTAACAGTGCCGGCCACCAAACTAAGTCCAATGACTCGCTCCTCAGCTGGACCGTGTCACTGCAAATATGACCTAATGGCCTTCTTCGAGATATGTGAGCTTGAGGCTAATGGAGAGTGAGTATGTTGTTACCCCACCATGCATGAAACAGCCAGGCCTTGGCCTTGTTCTGCCTGACATAATGGTTTCTTTTTTGTGCGATTATTGCATTGTCCAGCTACATCCCAGCAGTGGTGGACCACAGAGGAGGAATGCCCTGTCATGGGACATTCCTGCTGCACCAAGTAAGCCAGCCTGTCTGTCTGTGCAAAAACATTTAATTAACAGTCTGGAGATTTTTAGTGAAGGCATTCTTAACTGATCTGGGTCTGTTTCACTATATATAGCACATGTGGGTTTTGATGGCATTTTTTGTCTTGTCAAAACATTTTTGTAGGGAATCCAGAGAAGAATCACAGTGACAATAGCACATGAAACCGGCAGTGACATTGAATGGAAGGAAGTGAAAGAGCTGGTTATTGGTGAGTAATCAGAAGAGGTTCTCATCACTTCTTGTACATGGTAGTTTTTTTTATAGCATAGACCAGAAGGGGAGGCGTGGTGTGCAGAGTGAGTGCATGGCCACAGGGTTTGGAATGATTCAGCATGTCTCCCTTTCTCCTTCAGGGCGTATCCGTAACACACCCGAGGCAGATGAGACCATCATCGACCCCAACATCTTGTCCCTCAATGTCCTGTCTATGGGCTACATAAGGCCCTGTTATGATGACAGGTACAACCCCAGTTAACCTTAGGAGCTCAAAATAATAATAACCTTAGGAGCTCAAAATATACACAGATACAATAGAGTCATAGAAAAATATCTCCTCTATCCCTAAAGTTATTTCTGTATGCTTGCTTGTCTTTTTCTGCAGTGTTGCTCACCAGCTGATATTTCATGTTTGCTCTTTTTCTTATGTAATATATTTATTTTTTACAAAAAGCTTTAATTGACCTTTTCAATTTATGCTCTTAAGAGCTTTTCCCTCTCCAACCACCAAACACCATGATCTGTCTCAATTCTAACTTCCAGTTCTCTAACCCAATCATCTTTTTGCTGTTTGTTCTCAGTGTATCGTTGGGAATTGACCATAGGTATTTTGTTTTTATTTGAATTTCTTTTTCTCTGACATGCTGCAATGACATGCCTGTAATTTCTTAAATCTATAATTTTAGATGAGGAAACACAAAAAACCAGGATCAGTAAGACTGCATTAAGATATATATCATATATTTTTTACATTTCTGATATACTGCTTTTCCCTATGGGTTGACTGACAGGACGTTTTACCGCTTTGAGGCAGCATGGGATAGCTCTATGCACAACTCTCTGCTACTAAACCGGGTCACCCCTTATGGAGAGAAAATCTACATCACCCTCTCAGCTTACCTGGAGGTGAGCACACTCCTTCAGTGCATTCCTATGTTAATGCACCAAAGTGGGTGAGAGAAGGAATCTTACCACTAGGTGATTATTACCTTAAGAGAGATAATGAATCTAGGAATGTATATGTAGCTGTCAGTGAAGGTCAGTGGAGCCAGTGAGGTCACTGAAGTCCTAAGATCACTAGTTCCATTAGTCCCCTCCCCACCACATGTATTTCTAGTTTTGAAACTGAATCTGGAAACAACTATCTGATAATGGTTTGGCAGACTGGAGCTAAAATGGTGTAGAAGCTTGTGTCTCAAGACTACCCAAACAGCAGGGATACAAATGTTTTTTTAACTGGTATCATAGAGTTGGTAGCTAAGGACCTAACTAGAATTTTGTCATGCATTTGTCTGCTATAGGCTATTTACATGCAAACATAAGAACCATATCATTTTTTTCCTCATGACACTGCCTATTTATTGGAATATGAAACTATAGATTCATTTTGTGTATGCTTCTACAAAGTAAATTTAAATAATCTGATATCTTTAGCCAGTGTTGTTTATGGAAAAGTGCTTATGAAGCTTATGAAGAATGGGATAATGGAAAATAAATAAAGTGTAAACAAAAATAGGTAGGCCAACATTATTTTGTGTTCCATGTTGAAATGTTAAAAAAGTTAACTAAAGGTCTTGACTGAATGCCAGTGCATCTTGGGGCAAAGAAACACTAGTAAAGTATAATAGTACAATAAGAGAACAATTGAAATAGTCCTGTTTACATTGATTAGTTTGCAAATGGCACGTTGCTGATTTTCAGCAATTTTTGACAAGTATTTGCTCACAGCCCGTTTCTAAACTCATAAAAACTTGGCAAATTTGGAGATTTCAAAGATCCCTTTGAAAAAAAAAAAAAACCTTCACCTATTCCAGATGGAGAACTGCTCTCAGCCTACAGTTATTACCAAGGACTTCTGCATGGTGTTCTACTCACGAGATGCAAAACTTCCTGCATCCCGCTCCATCCGCAACCTCTTCAGCACTGGAGCTCTCAGGCCCTCCGAGAGGTAAGAACTGACCTCAAGATCCCAGTCTAAAAATATACTCAGTTTCATACAGATAGAAAATCTGTTGGGGAACAAATGCACCCATGCTGATGAAACATTGTCTGTAGTTTGTTGGCTGTGGACACTGAAAACCCATGTGCATGTATCTGTGTGTTTTTCAGTAACCGTGTAACTGGAGTTTATGAGCTAAGCCTGTGTCACCTGGCAGATGCTGGAAGCCCAGGTAAGACACACATGATCAAGACAGAAATCCATACTAGTCTATCTCTAGATCTGTCTTTAAACACACCCTGGAAACATTACGGTCTCAACTGCAACTCTGATATATGCACATGCACATAGAGTGTTGGAAAACCATTCAACTAGTACAGGAAGGTCACTAGAATTAAAAGTGGAGACTTGTAGGCAAGAGGCTCCAGCTTGTTCTTCTTCTCCTCCTGGTGCAGGCATGCAGAGAAGACGCCGGCGGGTGCTGGACACCTCGGTAGCGTACGTGCGTGGAGAGGAGAACCTGGCAGGCTGGAGGCCTCGCAGTGACAGCCTGATTCTGGATCACCAGTGGGAGCTGGAGAAGCTCAGTCTCCTGCAGGAGGTGTGGCACCCTCCCATGATTGTGTCGCACATTGCTGTGGAAAATATTAGGCAATATAAAATAATAGCGATGTGATGAATGATGCTGATGCATTGTGGATGTCAAGCTGGAGTACAAGTAATTATTTCCACTTTGATGAGTGCCTGCCTATGACGGGTGTTTTTTTTTGCCGTAGCTTTGAGTAATGTGTGTGTCTGTGGTTGTGTCTGTGTGTACAGGTTGAGAAGACAAGACACTACCTACTGCTGAGAGAGAAGCTGGAGGCCTCTCTGCTGCTGGGACAGCAGGAATCTCTGTGCAGTAAAGACTTGATGGAGTCACCCAGGGCCCTCAGCCCATGTTCCCACCCAGCAGCTGGCTTGGGCCTGGACAGCCCCAACGAGAGGCAGAGAGAGCTGGCTGCCAAGGTGACAAGTGGCCCCGCTATCACCTACTGACACTGACACTGACTACTGTACACAGCCAGACTGAGTCAGAAATCCTCAGATAATGGTGCAATGATTCAGCATCCTGTTATATGCATTTCTATTTATAGTTTTCTGTGTGTGGACTAAATCTTTATAAATATCATGATGTCACAATGGACTTAAATGACTGGCACAGGTAATTATGTATGCAAGCAACTTGCACTGTTGTTGTGTGAGGGTAGGGTGGCGTAACTGTGTCTCTTTCTTTTTCTGTTTCTCTCTCTCTTACTCTGTCTGTCTGTCTATCTGTCTCTCTCTCTGCCTCAGTGTCTTCGACTGCTCATGCACACCTTCAACAGGCAGTACAGCCAGGTGAGCAGCAGTGCCAGTGAAAGCAAGGTGAGCCTATACTGCCTCAGATCCCCCTGCCTCATTCCTCCATCCACACAGAGTGGCTCTCTGCCTCCCCTGCCTCTCAACCTCAATCAGGCAGAATCAGTACCCTACACTGCCTCTCTTCTTCATTTACGTAGGGCAGTTAATAGTCTGCTCTGCTGCTCTACCTCATTTAAGACAGAACAGCTCTTTGTCTGCCCAAACTCTACCTCATTTAGCTAGAGCAGTTTTAAACCTGCTCTCCCACTCCACTGCATTTAAATAATGCAGTCTGTTTGCTCTTCAGCTCTGCCTCGTTCAGACAGAGGGGTTTTCCGCATGCTCTACCTTACCATATTCAGAATGGCCTCATCCATTTGTTCATTTCAGAATGGAATAATGGACCGCTGCCTCTCTCGTTGACTCATTTAGAGTAGAGCCTCTGTAAGCCTTTTCCTCCACTCATCTGACACCAGATGCAAGTCCTTTTGCCTGCCTGCCTGCATTTCCTAGGCTACCATTGATTACTGTTGTAGTTTCCCTAAGGGTAAGCTTAAAATTTTGAATATTATACTATTAGGTCAGAGGGGATGGTTTAAGGTGTTCTTTTGTGCTGTGTGTGTGTGTGTGTGTGTGTGTGTGTGTGTGTGTGTGTGTGTGTGTGTGTGTGTGTCTATGTGCAAATGTATGTGTGCATGTTAGCTGTCAGAGATGTCTGCATCACTGTTGAGAGACAATTCCTCCTCTGCACTGAGCACACTCACTCCGTCCACTACTTGCCCATCACTGGTGGATAGTCACTATAGCAACCCTGATCTCAGGTCAGTTTGTTTTGTCAAACATACTATTTACTGTGCGAAACAATTGTAATAATTATTAAGACGGTTAAATTAATATAAGAACACTAATTGTTAGTAAAGAATAAAAATATGTGCAATGTTCCCATGTTCAATATAGTCTGTGTGTGTGTGTCTGTGTGTCTGTGTGTCTGTGTGTGTGTGTGTGTGTGGGGGGGTGCACACATGTCTGCAGGAGTATGGAGGCTCACTCTGGTGCCTCCAGCCCTGATCTAGACCCGTTTAGTCCTGAGGAGAGGAAGGTTCGCTCCTGCACCTTTGTCCCAAACATCCAGGAGATCCGTGTCAGGTACTGCCCCCAAAACTAGTGTTTCCTCTTGGCTTAGTTCCTATGCCAAATCAGTTTTTGTTTATTTGAATTTAAAGAAAGATTGACATCGCTGAGCACAGAAGGTCTAAAATGAAAACAATTCCAGTTTACTAAAATATACTGTTTATTTAAAAAATAATTGTGAATTTGCATTGTTTTATTTGAGTTCACTGTGACTGTGAGTGTTCTAATGGATTCGTGTTAATTGTATGTACTTAATTGAACTAATTAGGGTGACACATAGTTAAAACTAGTGAATTAAACTATTTTAATAAACCATATTAGTAAAATTACACTTTCTTTTTTGAAGAAGAGCAGTTGGTTTGATATTTTCTGCATTTTTTTGGGACACAAACTGTTATGTCCCCTAAGACAAATAGATGGGTTGTACACAAGCAAAATTTAGAAATTAAAAAAATGTTCATCAATTTATCACAAGCAAAACTTTAAAATTTGATTAGGAAAGAGAAAAGTTTTCAAAATAATATTTGTTGAGCCACAACCAAAAGTGACACATTGCTGTGGCTACAGCCCCATTGTGTCAAAGAAAGGTTACCTGCACTTCCTGGAGCCCCACACCAGTGGCTGGGTGAAGCGTTACGTGGTGGTGCGCCGGCCCTACGTCTACATGTACCGCAGTGAGAGGGACAGTGTGGAGAGGGCAGTCATAAACCTGTCCTCCGCTCAGGTGGAGTACAGCGAGGACCAGCAGACCATGCTGAGGGTGAGGGTCCCTTCTGCTACTGCCATGGTGTTGTGGGGGTGGAGGAGGTTGGAAGCTAGGATGTTGCTTTACATGTTGCCAAGGATTTAATTTATCAGTTGATATTTCTTGTGACCTACATAAAAGACCATGGCTTTGGAAGTGTCATTAGATAGATTCAAGTTGCTAAAACTTGCCACTTCTAGCCTTAATCGACCATTACATCACGCAAGGTGCAATACATCATTAATATCCTGCCGTTCTGTTATGTCATCTGGGCTTGCAACAGAATTATTCTAAAAGAGGGTTGTACGCAATAATTCTACAATTGGCAGTAATACATGAGAAAAGACTGAATAAAGTCTATCTGCTGATGTGGTCCTGTATGCTCATTTGTGTGTGTGTGTGTGTGTGTGTGTGTGTGTGTGTGTGTGTGTGTGTGTGTGTGTGTGTGTGTGTGTGTGTGTGTGTGTGTGTGTGTGTGTGTGTGTGTGTGTGTGTGTGATTTTTCTTTGCAGAGTCCTAACACGTTTGCCGTTTGCACTGAGCACAGGGGCATTCTCCTTCAGGCCAGCAATGATAAAGAGATGCATGACTGGCTATATGCTTTCAACCCACTGCTGGCTGGCACCATCAGGTAGCCCATGATGACACTGCCTCTTCTTACTGGGTTCATGCACTCAAACCTTCTTGACTTCCTCGGCATGATGTGGCAATTGCTATCATATATTGATTCCAACTGAGAATTCAAATAAGCCTTATTTATCTATGATATTTTGAATAACTAATCAGCAAAGCTGGCCTCCTTATGAGACAGTATTTTCTAGTTTATATGCCAGCATATTCCGAACAGCACACTTGGAGCAATATTAATAACTGGCTGTTATTTCCTGTTCAGATCCATTTCACTGATTATCTCTCCTTCCCAGGTCAAAGCTCTCCAGGAAAAAGTCAGTACACATGAGGATGTGACCAAGAATGAAAATCTTTTGTTCCTCCTTGATAACATCCTGAGATGACACCAGTGTAAATAGAGATTGTGCAGAGTGTCCCTTGCCTGCCACCCCCATTACTGCGCCTGCCTCTGCACTCTCCTGGGCTCTCCCTCCCAACTACAGAATGTGTGTGTGCGTATGTGTGTGAGCACATGTGTGTATGCAAGGATGGGTGGGTGGGTTTGCGTGTGTGTGTGTGTGTGTGCGTGTGTGTGTGTGAAACAACCCCTATAGCAAAGTGATAACTCTGCCAGTTCATAAGTACTGTAACTCTCCATAATTCACAACCTCCCTACAAGTACTGCTTAGTAGTGATTATTAGGGGAAAGCAGCATTGTACAAAAGTTCCCCCATTTTGAAATGTAAAGGGTTCAGCTGCTGTGTAAATGTGTCGCAGTGCTCAGTTTGGTATGTGTGCTTCCACAGGTTTAGATGTCGAGCGCTTTTGTAGAGTCCTGTCGCTTTGATCGCACCATACCCAGGGCTAGTCGATCCAATCACTGAGGTGTTTTTTTTTTTTGTATGTTTGGGGTTGAGCAGGACTGGTTACAGGAAAAGGCTGTAGATATTTTGAAAGAGGATCTGTTATTATGATAATCATATCCAAATGGAATATCTGATCCTTTTAACATATTTATTAACAGGAGGGTTATTACTTGAATGAATGTCTGTATTACTTTTTTTTTTTTTTATTGGCATTGTGTTTTTTTATTTGTTAACTAAGACACATACTTTACTATATACATTATTTGTTTATTAAGAAAGATGTTTTAGTCTTGCGCTTTTGAAGGTGAGCTTTGATCATTTATCAAGCCTACTATACTTTGCTTCTTCTTGAAATTAATTAAGTTAGTTTGCACAAACCTTTCGGCTGCTAAGGAAAACTTGACTCTGCTTAATTTGATAGTCTTAGTTTATAACTGGAATGAGAAAAACATTACTATAGTGTGCACATTCATAACAGTTCTTTCACTGACAAACTGATGGTATATTACAACACTTGGATGCAGGGGTATTTATGGGTTATATTACATTCTTCAGATAAAATCAATTCCAGAGAATTTTCAAAAATATATTTATCACATAATTATTACAGTCTTGCATTTACCTATAGAACAGTTCCTCTTTGATGGCAGACATGTTTACTGCTTTAATTGCCCTTACTGACCCTGCATGTAATATCTACCTTACTGAAGGGAGTGACTAATGTGACTTCTTGTTCACTGGGTCTCTATAAGCAGTAACCAGATTTTGGGCAAACCCAGATTCAGTGTTATAGTTTGAAAATGAGAAACCCATCTGTTTCAAGCCCCTAAATTCCTGTGACTTTATTTGAAAGTTTTATTCTTAACTTTAGAATGTTCAACGACAAAGCAGTCATATACTTAAACCAAATTGATAATGTGTTTAATGTGTGATGTGCAGACCTGTATGAGACTCCAAGATTCATGTAATTATATAAAAGGGTATATAAAAGTCATCCCAGACACCTTTGCACTAAGAATGTTGATTCAAGCATTCCCTGCTTGTGTGGTAATGTAGCGGTGGTGAATGAGCAGCCAGTCATTCACCGTAGCAGTTCACTAGTGTTTGTGTGTGTGTGTGTGTGTGTGTGTGTGTGTGTGTGTGTGTGTGTGTGTGTGTGTGTGTGTGGGTGTGTGGGTGTGTGTGTGTGGGTGCATGCATGTTATAAGGGTTATGTGCCTGGGGCCAGCCAACCCACAGAGCACAAATCTAAAAGCAGAGAGACAAGCAGGTTCTAAAGTGACAGAGACATGGATGCTGCTTTTTATATAACCCTCTTAATGTTGCTATCGACCCTCCTTGGTACAAAAACGCTTCAGCTGAATCCGAATTTGTTTTAAAATGGTGCATTTGGTGACATGAGACTGGAGAACTGGCCTCATTCTGGCGATGCCTCTCAGTGCTTTGATCGAGATCCTTTCAGTTCATTCCTTTCTGTCTCTTAGATAATGCTATGTGTGTGACAGCATGCTGTATATATTTATTCAACAGTTGAATCTAATGCATCAATGCTTATTTACCTCCATACAGTATATCAGTAGCATTTGCAAACAAATACTAGTTAGGACAGATTATACTGTATTATTTTGATGATCTGAGAAACCACCGTCTACATAAACACTGTCATGCACGCAAATCCTTGCCTTGTCAGCCTGGTCTTGAAAGAACGGATTCATGAGTGCAGTATGGACAAACTATATTGACAAATGATACTCATATTGTAGATGAACAGGACATTTGGAGGTTGTTGTTAAATAATCTTATCATTCATTCTTTCATTCTTTCATTCAGATATTGCAGTATGAAACAATACTCCAGGGCACTTCATCTAAACTAAGTGCATCTACTGTAATTGCATCTACATTTCTGCTGATCAGCTGTGTATATAAACCAAACTGTGGACGGTCTGGCACACAGGTGTAACCTCTTTATACCATAAATAGATAGGCTGTAGTGGACTCGGTGCTGAAGTTCTTTGAGTGTTGGACTTGTGTCTTCTAATGTCTGTGGACATTTAACACTTTGTTGGGCGTGAAATAAATGTGCAACACTGTCACCCTGTTTCTGCCTTTGTCCTTTTATCAAAATGGTGGGCAAATTTCACATGCAGCATATGTCTCTTTCTCTTTACAGTTAATTAAATCCATTGAAATGCATATGATGTTGAGCTATGTTCTCTACTTTAGAACATTTTCAGAGTGAGAAGTCACACCTTTCTAAAGACAGCACCTCTTGTTTTTGTGAGTTTTTCAGCTCTAGCATAGTGTGTTTTTGGAGAAACTCAAAAGACTCCAAAGCAGATATCCTGATATTTGTTCAGGTTGAAGCCTTTCATTAACCTTATAGCTCCTTATTAAGTATCTCCTACTGCCTCTCCTCTTTGGTCAGCCAACCAGCTGTCTCTCCCTTGGGCATTTTAGTGGCAGCTCGAGTGTCAATTTTAGAAGGCGGGAGGGGTATAATGACAGTCAGGGACTGGACCCCTGACACTTCTGTGCCAAGCAGGCAGCAGGGCAGCATGGTGCTCCACACAGTTATCCAGGCAGCACGGGAGGGGGATGTGGAGGCTCTAAGAGCACTGCTCGAGTCGAACGGCCTCAGCCCCACTATCACTGATGCCCAGGGTGCCACGCCCGTTCACCACGCTGCCCGCTGTGGCCAACTCTGCTGTCTGTGCTTTCTGGTGGGCGAGGCCCACCTCTCCATCCATGCCCGCACCAGGAATGGGGCCACGGCTGCCCACGATGCCGCTGCCACGGGGCACACCCGGGAACTGAAGTGGCTCCTGGGACACAGGGGCTGCAGGCTTGAGGTGAGCCAAGATATATTACTTTGTTACTTGCTTATGCTGGAACCAGACAAAACAAGTGATATAAAAAGGAAAGCTGTTAGCTTTATAAGGGTGAATTGTGTGTGGGTGTGTGGGCATGGGTGTTGGTGGGGAGGAAAGATAAGTATGCTATGTTATTGAAAATACAGAGCTGTTAACTGTTAATCAACAGTGACAGTTCTGCTTGGCACATAAAGCTTAAAGCATGATCCCTATCACAACAATGAGTTAGTATTGTAGAATTGAAATACTGGTGTCTTTAATACCTACCATCCTCCTTTGTGAATCAGATCAGTAAATAGTGATGACAATCTGAGTTTGCAAGAAAAGGGAACTCAAAAGGGGGTGGGTGGAATGGAATGTTACCACCTTACCTTATGGGTGGTGGTTGAAGTCACTTGGTAGGAGGTTCTGGTTTAATACACAATGATGTAACATGCCTCACTTGGACATATTCCATTTACACAAGCTAGTATCTGGCTGCTGCACATATGTGCTAATAACCTAATAACTCTAAGGTTCTTTAAGGTAAGATCATAACCTTAGATAAGCTTTATTCCAGGGCAATAAGGGATGAATCAGTATAAATACATTTTCAGTGTTTTCCAGTACTGCTGATCACATATTTATAGATTGGGGTTTCCTGCCCAAAAATTCTTGATTCATCCAATAATCAACAAGTTCTTCATGAATTGGATGTGGTAGTGTGTGGTAGAGTGGATCTGCTGGGTCATGGGTCCAAACTTGGGAAAACAAATCACTGGTATGCTGGGTAGTTGATGCGTGTTCTGCACATGTTCCTGGATGCAGGATCAGGACGGGGAAGGAGCAACTGCCCTGCACTTGGCAGCGAGGTTTGGTCACACTGACACCATGCGGTGGTTACTGTCTGTAGGGGGCAGCACCGAGCTCGAGACGCACTGCAATGCACTTCCAGTCCACTACGCTGCTGCCAGTGGAAATCTCACCTGTGTCAAATTGCTTCTGGCCCATTCTCCATGGTGATCCTGTGCACACATATGCACACACACATCTCAGATATGGCTGAAGTATCAGCAAACAACCTACTGTTCACCTACCATTCACTCAACTCTTTCTCATGTTACATATATTAACAAAATGAGAGCGTGTGGGATGTTTGTGTGTGTGTGTGTGTGTGTGTGTGTGTGTGTGTGTGTGTGTGTGTGTGTGTGTGTGAGTGTGTGTGTGTGTGTGTGTATGTGTGTTCTCCATGCTCTGCCTGCTTCATAAAGAGCACCTCAGAATCACCCAGGAGCTCTGGAGTCTTAGTGATACCTGTATGGGTAGGATGAGAGGCTGACATATGTTAAATGGTTTCCTCAGGCCCAACAGGTAATAATACACGAGAGGTCTCTTATCCACCACATGTTATCTATCACCTGTGATGTCATCCTCGGCCTGGCCCCGCCCTCTCTTCCTGCTCGTCACTGAGGCGCCTTACACCTGTCTACTCCCACCCCTGTCTTTGTACTTCACATCTGATGTATAAGGTGGCTAGTATCACCTTATAAAACATATGGTCACTGTGACTGTCACATTGGCGGCCTGAAGAGTGCTCATGTAACAGTGCACATCTGTTTTATGTAGTTGATACAGATACCAAAAGAAAGGGTGTAACTAGCACAACCCAAAGTGCATAACTCTTTTGTTTGGCTGGGGGGATGTCTATACAGATAGTATAGATATCAACAACAGGAGAAAAAAAAAAGAATTTAAAAAAGAATTGAAAGAAAAACATCATCATTCATCAACGACAAAAAAGCAATAATAATTTGGAAATAAATGACTGATTAATAAGAACAAGAAATATGTGCATGTTAAAATAATGTTATTAAAGAGGAATAGCATTCAGTGTGTGCATGTGTGAAGGAAGAGAAGTGTTTTGTTGTGGTTATGTATAGGGTGATGTGGAATTGGGTATTGGAATTCATTGTATATACTTTAGATTTGCTTGGGGTGATCACTGTTGAAAAAAAGTTAATCAGTGGGGTCCAGACAGAGTTGTATATTTACATGTACATTTACATTTATGGCTCTTATCCAGAGCAACTTACCAAAGTGCTTTGTCATTTACTCTTTGAATACATCCTAGCCAGTAGAATAGGTTAGAGTCCAATATACCAATGATCTAGAATACTGTAGAAAAACAGGGATCAATGCTGATGCCTAGAAGTACAAAATACAAGGTCTATCTTAGACAATGATAAGTGCAATAAGCAATAAGTACTTGAGTTTGTTAGACAACATCAGTGTAATAAGCAATACCCTACAATAAGTATTAGTTTAGTTAGTCAATATAGGAGCAGGGTCAGTGGTCATTTAAATATTCCACGAATAGATGGGTCTTCATTCTGCATTTGAAGACTGCAAGGGACTCTGCTGTCCGGACAGCAGGCAGAAGTTCATTCCGCCATCTGGTAGCCAGGACAGAGAATAGTCTCAATGCCGATCTTCCATGAGATTTGAAGCCTGGTATTTCAAGCCAAGCCATACTTGAGGTTCGAAGTACTCCAGATACGGATAAGGCTTTGACCACTGACCTCATGCATGGAGGAGCTGGTCCATTTTTGGCTTTGTAGGCATGCATCAAAGTTTATAAATCTGCTGCGTGCAGCTACTGGTAGCCAGTGAAAGGAGCGTGGCAGTGGAGTAACATGTATGAACTTTGGAAGATTGAAGATCAGTCTTTCTTTTGCATTCTGCACAGGTTGAAGAGGACTGATGGCTCTTAGAGGAAGACTAGCAAGTAGCGAGTTGTAGTAGTCTAGTTTTGAGATCACAAGAGACTGCACAAGCACCTGGGTAGCTTCCTGCGAGAGAAAGGGCTGAATACTTAATATGTTACAAATGAGAAATCTGCAAGACCAGGTTATATTTGAAACATGAGTTGAGAATGACAACTTGTTGTCCAAAGTTATGCCCAGGCTACGGGCAGTTTCAAATGGTGATACCATGGAGTTCTCAAAGGAAACTGTGAGATCATGGTAACAATTGGGAGTACCTGGGATGTACAGAAGCTCAGTTTTACTGGGGTTGAGCTTCAAGTGGTGGGCTGTCATCCATGACACACTGTCAGTCAAGCATTCTGAAGACCTGGAGACCTGCATGTCAGAGGGTGGAAAAGAACGAAGTAATTGAATGTCATCAGGGGTAAGAGAAACCATGAGAAGATATTACATCACCAAGAGAGCAAGTATACAAAGAAAAGAGAAGAGGGCCTAATACTGAGCCATGTGGAACACCGGTAGAGAATCTACATGGTTTGGATGTGGATCCTTTCCATGTTACCTGATAGGACCATCCCTCAAGATAAGACTGAAACCATTTGAGTTGTATTGAGTGGTTTGGTTTTTGATGGAGGCAGATATATTTTCTATTCATATTTGATCAATTAGTGAATTAATATTTCATGAGGATAGTTTTCTTAATGATGGTTAGAGCTGTGGGTGGTGAAGTACATAAGTCATATACAGAAATCAATCATCTGTGGCTGTTTAACACCTGGTGCAGGTGTGTGGACCATCAGATGGCTACCGGGGCCACACCCCTGTACCTGGCCTGCCAAGAGGGGCACCTGCATGTGGTGGAGTACCTGGTGAAAGATTGCGGCTCAGATGTGCGTCTGAGGACACGAGACGGCATGAGTGTCCTCCACGCCGCGACCCACATGGGCCACCATGCCCTGGTCGTCTGGCTGGTGAGTCGTACCCTACTTAAAGACTGAACGACCAATCACCATCCTGCTACTCTTGCCTTGGCTTGCTCATTAGGAGTCTGGACCCAGATTCTCTGTAATTTCCGTACAGCTGCTTTGTGACGTGTTGTAAAATGTACCATATAAGTAAAACAATGGTGTGAAACAGGTATGATAAATATTTTTCATTCTGTGCTTAGGAACAGAGTATGGATGCACCGTACAAGCTCATCTGCAACACACGCCGGCATAAAATCAACAAATTGCACACTCCATAAAATAATCTCTGAATTATCTAGTTTAATTGTGGAATTCTTGTGCACACTGCCCATGAAGTAAAACCACGTCTTGTCCTCTCACTACAACAAATTTATGAAATTAAGTTGTTATCTCTTGGGGAAAAAGAAATAAGGGGTACAATGGAGAAAGTCACTCTCACTGCCGCGTTGGGAAAATTAGCAAAAGTTTCTTAAACAATTTTTGACAACTTTACACAAATATGATAACTCATATAGTCTGCATAAATCTTATTATATAAGTATCTGACAGTCCACTGATCCTAGACCTGTTGTTTGTGTACCACAGGCGTCCTTCACTGATATAGATCTGTCATGTCAGGACGAGAACGGTGCCACTGTCCTGCACTTCGCTGCCAGCGAGGGGCACCATCGCATCCTGGAACGACTGTTGCTGATGGGTGCCAAGGTCCTGCGGGACCGCTGGGGCGGGACCCCCCTGCACGATGCTGCAGAAAACGGAGAAATGGAGGTGTGGTCACAGCCCTCTGTGACCCTCCCCCAAGAGCTAAGAACTTCACCTGAATTGCTTTTCTCTTTTCTTTGGTGCTGTTTTTCTTTGGTTTTACTTGGTGGCATAAAAAAAATGGTTAATTATCTGATTATTAATAGGATCAAGTACAACTAAAAAAGGGTAGTGCACAGGTCCACCACGCAAGGATTCTGGACTGCGTTTAGCATTCACCTGCTACTAATGACATGTTGTGTTTCAAATGTAACTATATTTCTGACAAGTTGCCTTCATAGCAATTAAAAATGTGAAACATACCGCAAATGACCAATTAATGACCTTAACATCATTACTAAGTAACTGACCATCATCATAATCTAATTTTCACTCAGTGCTGCAGCGTTCTGCTGGCCAATCACGTCAGCCCGGTGGAGAAGGACGCGGATGGTTTCAGCGCGGTGGACCTCGCAGAGTACCACGGCCATGGCGACTGCGCCATGCTACTCTGCTCTGCTCAGGTGCGTGGAAGCCAACTTGGGCCGTTTACGTGTTTTCAGGTCAACCCTGCTGAGAAGTACCTGATTTCACTTATTAGGATGCTTTAATGGTTAAAGAGACGTGATCATTAGTGAAAGAGGCGAAGCTCTGCAGGCGGGACCTGCAGACACTAGGTCCTGCCCCACATGTTTACTCAGCTTAATCTATTTGAGAGCAGTTATAGAAACTTATTCACTTGTTGTATTTATGAAAATGGATGCAATGCGGCATAAAATAGTTATGGTAACCATGAAGCACAGTCATAAAATCAGTTCACTATATTTCTTTAATACACATTTTCATGTATCATAGAATGACTCTGTACCGCTACCTACTGGTGTAATACGTATACCAAGCTATACATTAAAAAGTATTCCTCAGCCAGGTCCCCAGGACTCACTATTCGGTCCATGTGGTACACGCCAATGAAATAAGACAAGTATCTGGTACCTGCGTTGTGTGAGCTATAAATTAACACTAAGACCTGCACTTTATTTTACTTTTAATTTATCATTTCATCTACATTTAGTTCATTTTTAGATGTACTTGAAATGAAGATATAGTCTGCATGGCTGATGTCAAAATACGACCCATTAATCTCCTAATATCAGCATACGGTAAATGATTTCCATCTGAACCACGAGTAAATGTGTTGACAAGTGTTTGAGAAGAACAATCTTGACATAAAGTGTCAAGACGAAGTGTTGTGCATCATATTACGCGTATTTTATTTACTGGGCTGGGGAGGAAGTTACATGGAGGAGAGCGATGAAAAATATCAAAGAATACAGCTGTAGGATACGTAATGTTCGAGAAATGTAATAAAAACATTATTCGCTATTCTCTTTAATTATGTCTGCTCAAAAATATTGATTCCATGCACGAGGGAAATTATACATGCATCTGACCTTGTAATACAAGGATATCACGTATGCATCCAGTCTGGTTCAGCAGGCGGTCACACGTACCTGCTGGTGACGTAAAACATAAAGAGCATCAAGTGAAGTATTACTACGTAAATGAAGTGGAAAACTTGCTGCCGCTGCTGGTTCCTGGCGCTATAACAGCGATGCATATTAAAAGTGATGAGGACAGACAGGCTGGCGAATTAAAAGAGCGGTTAGCTCTGTTTATGTGCTATCAGTTATCATACCCCCTCTCTGCCTCATCTCTGAATTCGTAGCGGAGGAGAAGCGTCATTCGAGCTCCGCGTGTCGAGTTTCAGAACCTCAAGTGCGCAGCTCGCGGATCTGACAGGACATTCTCCGCTTGTATGTTGGCATCTTTTCCTGCCAAGCCAGTCCATCAGATGGCTGCCAGCAAGCTGTGTTGTGATCTCCAATTTGTATAGTGATTTGGTTCTTGTTTACAATGACGAAGCGTACGACGTGTCTTTTATGTTCCGAATAACAAAAGTCGATGGCGTTGCTAAATTGCTAAATAGTTCAGTAAAGTATATAATAAAATGTAAAATGTCAGAATACTTTGGACACATCTACATGCGAATTGTCGTATTAATAAACACTTCTGCAGGATCGGTTGATCCATTGGTAATCTCTTAAACCATGAATCCACTTTTTGTTTTGGTTTTAAGATGCTGTGAGAATTCTTTAAAGGACCAGGACCGTTCACTGTTGTTGCTGTTTAGTTTGTAGAATAGGACAACAGTTTGGAATTTTTACTCTTTATGATGCACATTGAAATTTAGACTAAAAAACAGACTGTGATTCATCTGTGCATGATGCAACATCCACTACTCCATGCTCTTCATACTCTTTTTTTGAGGAGGGGAAACATTTTGATTGAAATGTGTATTTGCCTTTTTTGAATCTATGTAACACTGGAAGCTTGACAAAAAGGTATCTGTTTACTGTTACATCTGTGCTTCACAGTTAAAGAACATTTAGGCTGAAAAGGTATTACCCACGTGATATTAATTTAAACTCAAACCACTTTTCAAAGTGAGTTCATATTTAGCTGATAAAGGCACCATGAATATAGAGTTGTTGATGTTTGTGATGAAGTTGTTTATTTTTGTGTTGTTTGTGTTGATGTTTTTGTGTTGTTTATTTTGGAGGTGGTGTTCATGGTGAATTTGAGCATATTCATGTGTGCATGCATGTTTGTTGCAGACAGTACATGTATGTATGCATGTCACCTGTTGCTTGTCAGTAATCTGCCATTATGTTTTACTTACTAAACATTGGATAAACTCCAGTGTATTCAATAGGCTTGCAGCCACCATGTGACACAGATGGTTAGGTAATCTTCAAGCCCCCCCAACCTCCCCATCTGAATTTGGGGTGGTGTCTTATGCATACAGTACACTCCATCCACATTATTATCAGACCCCTTATGATTTGCAGTCACAACAGGACACTCAGTGATTTAATTATTAATTAACACCATTTAATTATTCAATGACACCTTGGGAGAAAGACCTCCATTCTCAACGTATAGAGACATTTGAGGTGTTTGGTCACCCATGTGATTGCCACAGGATGTTGCTCTGAGGGCTCATGCGCCTCTAATCTTCCACTGGCTAAGATAACACCCTGGAATTACTATACACTGTGAGTTCTTCTGTGATGTCTCTAAACATGCCTTTTTTGCCATTGATAGTACTTAAAAACTGATTATAAATTGATCAACAATGTGATCATTCTGTTGTGCACGTAGAGGAAATTTGTATTCAGCATGTTTAAAATGCGTAATCTTAGAAGAGATTACTTTATACAGTAATTATAACATGGCATCCCTGCAGATGTGTCATAAACCTTTTGTGTTAGGAACATGCTTGTGTTACTATTTTACTACGTCAAAACGTTTAAAAAGTAAAGCAAATGGATATTTAGATGTATTTCTATTTTATGTAGGGATTTCATAAAAAAAGCAAAAATGTAATGAAATAATAAGTATTTATTAATAAATCTTCATATTTTTATGATAGTTTATCAACCAAAAACAATTCTTTGTAGTGGAGGTCCATCTTTGGCTTGTCTGCCATAGATTTACAATGTTTAATTAGCCAGAATGATTACATAGTCACCACTGGAATGGCATGATCAGCCAAGATTTGTGCAGTGGGACAAGTGGTATTTTTTAAAATTCTCTGAATGTAAAGAGATGACAGATGAGGGAGAATGTAGAAGGCATTATATAAATGTGATGTTACAAAGGCAAAGGATATGGAGGAAGACTAGGGTTCTTCAGTCAAGCTTTTTACATAGAGGTTTACTAGCAGCAAAGATGGGAACAGTGACTGCTGAAAAACCTTTTTGACCTCATTTCTTTGATTTGTTTCTCAAATAAAATGAACCATAACCTACCATATACGTTTATGCAAGTGCAGATAAAGATTTTAGAATGGGAAATAAATCTAAATATCCTTAACTATTTGTAGCACCAGAGAGTTAATGTTTTTGTTTTCATAGAGTTGTGTTTAAGCAGGCAAATAGCAAACAGAGCCCTGAATTGCTGCTACAGCATGCGTAATGTGATCCATCGTATGAAATAAAAGAACTCTATAGTTTGTATGTATGTCTGTTGGGTTACATGGGCTATGTTCTGTGCTATTTTGGACATTTTTACCATGTTCCCGGAGGCTTTTCTTTTTTAATTTTTTTTAAACATATTACTGCATCGATATACCATAGGACCTAAGATCTGTTTGACCCTGAGACATTTGTCTGCTTGCTATTTTAAACCATCAAAAGTCACACTGACCATTTAATTTGTCTTATTAGCTTCAAGGTTCAGTGGACAGTGTCCTTTCATCAGACATTATTTTCAAAGAAGAGGAAAGGGCTCTGTTTGGTACTGCCGATCACCTCCAAAAGGTCCCAGACAAGTCCAGTGGAACAAGCACAAGGGCTCCGATGGACAAGAGTGAGGTAATTCTATACAAGGATCACAATCATTTTAAAGTCTGTAAAAATTAGCTTCTTTACAAACACCACAGAAAAACAGCATAGCAGGTGTAAAATTACACATCACTTAATCCCACTCGCACACCTCTACTTCCATCTGTGTTTTCTCTGCTCCAAAGCATGGGGTAAGTGAGCTAAATCAGCTTTGTTATAGTAATGCATGGGGATCTGCAGAACTGAAACTGAGAGCTGTGGACTATGATCAGGTCTTAAAAACCTGATACTTCTGAAACACTGGGGATCTAGAACCAACACATTTTCTTTTTGTTAGATTGTGAAAATCAAAAACCCTCTAATGGTTAAAATTATTTGAATGCTACAGTTTGCCTGGCCCTGACACAGACCTCTTCCTAATACCTGTCTTTGTTGTGTTATCCCAGCAGTTGCTGAAGGAGGAGCCACCCCAACTCTGCCCCACCCCAGCGTGCCCTGACTCCTCCTCTCCACGCTCCATCAGAACTGCAGCCACCTCCTTTCAAAATGTACAAATGGCTTCTGCAGGTGAGAGTCCATATATAGGATCTAATGATTTTGAAGTCGCAGAAATTCACAGGGACACATAATTTTGAACAATTACAGAGATCTACGGTTAGTGCTAAAGGACAGATTTCATTGTCTTAGTTTTATTTTTGCTTTCAGCTTTATTTGTAGTATGCAAATTGAATTCACTTCATTTATATACTTCCCAAGAATTCTTCAGGTGATCAGTTTGGGACATTTTATGTCACATATTTTATGTATGTTTTACACTCACAATACCAGAACCAGGTATGGAACCAGGTGCAGAGTTTTTAATGGGTAAACACAAATCCAGAACACAAATCTAATATCAATATCCTAAGGAACAGTTCAGTAGGTAGACAGGCAAACAAAACAAAGGGGACAATCCAAACTCATGAGAACTAGACAAAGTAAAGGTCAAAGCCAGGCAAATTAACACAGACAAGGAAACTGCTCAGAGATGCAGATTACAAGTAACAGCACAACTTTGCAACTAGTCTAACCTATTGGGGTAGCTTAAATACGCTGCCACTGATCACTTAACAAGGAACAAGTGATAACAATGGGGTGACACACAAGGGGGAGATACTCCAGTGTGCTCAGTACTCTGGTGAGCTCAGTACTCCAGTGTGCTCAGTACTACGGTGATCTTAGTACTCCGTTAAGAACAGTACTGTGGCGCACTCAGTACTCCAGTGAGTTTAGAACTCCGGTGCGCTCAGTACTGCAGTGAGCTTAGTGCTCCGTTAAGATCAGTACTGCGGTGCACTCAGTACTCGGGTGTACTCAGTACTTTGGTGAGCTCAGTACTCCAGTGAGCTCAGTACTCTGGTGTGCTCAGTACTCCAGTAAGCCTGACCCCTGGGGGGCAGAGGTGGTGCCCTCCCGAGCCAGTGTGACAGCTATGCTCTCTCCTCTTTACAGCTTTCCAAATAGAGACATAACCTGGCCACAGAACCTGACCATTTCGGTGCTTTGAGAAAAAACTCACCCTACCCAAATTCTAACAAAAAAGATATAACACTGTGAGAGGAATAATTTGATCTCAAATCAGTGCAGAGATAGGATATGTTTTGTCTTTTTTGGGGTTTTTTTTTGTATTAGGCTGGGGTTCTCCAACATTCTCCCTTTCATAAGTCATTTGGCAAGTTCAGTTGGATGTCAGTGAGCTGGGGAAACATTGAACTGTACAGAAATCTCATTCAGGATTTGAATATTTTTAGAATGTATAAATGCAAAATCAATTCATTTTTGTGTGTGTGGGTGTGTTTGCTCTTACAGCTGTGTCCTCTTTCACCACAAGGAGGCACCCTGAGGAGAATGAGGCACCAATGCCTCAGACAAAGTCCCCAAGGTTGTGGAGACATGCGGGAATTTCGGCAGTCTTCACTGGACATGCAATAAATGTATCTTACTGATTCTTGACTCTAGCTTTTAAATAGTTTGTTATCCACATATAGCTTGGACAATAGGATTTCACCATTGCATATTTACTGGAATTCATTTAAACATGAGTAAAGAGATTTTGGAGATTGGAGTTTAGATGGGTTTGGGGTTTAGTTGTGCAAAAATCTATGAAAATTATACAACAGTTTACATTTGTTAATAATAGTTTTAATAAATCCAACATGACTGGGGGATGAATAGCTGAAGGACTACAGCTGATTTGTGCTGATTAGTGTTTCCTTGTTCTACTACACCTGATTCATGTCAGACTTCGATAGCTGATACCCGACATTGAAAAAAGCATAAAGAGCCAGCGTTCATAGTTTATTAACGACCATGCAGATGAAAATATTATGTTCCTCTAATAATTGCAGTTCTTGATCTGTGTAATTCAGACAGAACTTCATTTCTTTTAGAAAAGAGAAATGAAAATGGCTGACCTGATGGAGGAGGTAAATTTTGCTGACATTGACTCACTGGTTCCCACCTACGATGAGCACGGAAGACCCATTCCTGAGTGGAAACGGCAGGTGCTGGTGCGGAAGCTCCAGGCACGGCTACAGGATGAGGATGATCAACAGCGAAAGGTAAATATTGTCTCCGAATATTTGGAATTTTCATGGAGATGAGGGCTGGCACATGCTGAGAAAGCACATCTCTGTTGAACACTGTGACCGTATGCTGTGGCATTGCACAACTCTGGGTGCATGTTGTAACAAAAACAAATATACAGAGAAGGGTCCAAGCCCCTAAAATGCCAAGGAAAAACTCCCCGAGAGCAAGAGGAAGCAAGGCTCAGAAAGGGAACCCATCTTGGTTGACAATGGATGGCAAATTTATAATCAGTGTAGTTTAAGTTGCTATAAAGCATGTAAGAGTAATCTATAAGTCTTAAGGAAATAACAAATATTTGACAGAGGTACTCAGATTAGTTCAGTGAGAACTATTTAGGTAGCTCTGTTCAGAATTTGCACATGCCTGAAACATTAACCTATTTTACTAGGCTTTTACTAGAGTCCAGTTCTGCTCTGCAAGCAACTGTGATTCTGAACTGATCAGGAGCTCTGTTAACCCCCAGTACTTCATTAATTAACTCCTTAAAGTTTAAAGGGTTAAAACCTGTTAGGCTTATCAATTAGTTGTTAATTGTAACTCTTCAGTATTCAGTAACTCTTGTGAATTTTCTTTTGTGGATACAGTGAATGTAATATGAAAGAGAGATGGATGAAACTCTTAGCATCACTGTTGATTTATGGAAGTATCAGTCAGGAATCATTGTGACTAGTGCTGTGATATCTGAGGGTTTCTGCAATCACTTGTGGAAATAAAATGACTTTAGGGAGTATATGTTTAAATAGCCTTTATTATTTAAGCATATGGAGGGTGCCCCTCTAACAGGGTGAATTATCTACAGCTACAGACTCAGGTCTTTAAGCAAACAAGTACAAAGACACAATACAATACAGCTCCCTATTCAAACCTCTATATTGGAGTCTAAATTACATTTTATTTTGTTTACTAAACACTATTAATCAGAACATCCGAGCTTGAATTCACTTCTCAGTGTTATCATCTCTGGTCACTGATTACATGTGATTCTCTCATTCCTTTCAGGCTAAAGACAAATATATGGATTGCTGGAGGTACTCAAAGGTACACAATGCCATATTGGGTCCCTTTGGTGAGTTGTTAACAGAGGATGATTTGGTGTACTTGGAAGGACAGATTGAGACTGTGTCCCTTCAGAAGAAGTGTCAGGCCTATGAGCTGGAGTTGGCCCGTCTGGTCGAGGAGCTCCAAGTTGTCCTCCCTGCTCCCATTGTCAACATCTCCATCAACACTCACTTCCAGCAGCAGCCAAACACGGCAGACTCTCTCGCTCTGCCCATGTGGTGCAGCCGCATCTCGGGGGTGGTAAAGAGCATGTCTCTGCTTCTGAGCAACCTCAAGGGCAGAGACAGTGAGGGTGGTGAGTGCAAAATGCCCAGCACAGAACTGACATCGGTCTTCACCACGCAGCCAGAAAAACAAACCTCTGTCAAGGGCAGCAGAGAAACAGTGGAAATGGAGATCCAGCTATCTGGAGTTTCAGTGAGAAATTTAAGGTCTAATTTTGAGAGTCAGATAGGAAATATCTACCCATTCTCTGGAATGTTAAACAATGCATCTAGGGCTAATACAAAGCAACAAAACATGTCTAACTTCCCACCAGGACATGAGCCAGAAGTAAGTGCTATCCAAGACCTGAATCTCATTAATGACAGCAGCATTACATGCAAGTTCAATGAGAGCAAGGAAGCAGCTAAAGTTAAAGAAACCACAGGCTTGCGTAAAGAGCGAATTGTTGTCCTGTTCTTGAGCCACTGGAAAAAGTCTGCCTATGCTATGTCTGTGAGAGCCAAACTGAGACAAGATCTCAACACACAGAGCTCAGCAGAGAACCATGGTGTGACACTCCCAGTTCCTCATCCAAAGAATGGCTCATTGTATCACCTCTACAGGCAAAGGACCACCATAGACAAAATGATTTGCAACTGGAGGGCCATCATTGCCAGGGTTCCTTCACGCCAGATCCATAGCCTCCAAAGAAAGCGGGTCACCTACTCCCCTGAGCAGTTTCTCCCACGAGTGGATGGTGCAACTGTGCCTTACGACAGCCTGACCCTGGAACTCTTCATGCTGGGCTACTTCCACATCCTGGAGCAGGACCTGCCATCTGAGGAGCGAAAGATGAGGCACTTGCTCTGCTTTGAAGTGTTTGACCACCTAGGGGCTTTCTCCTGGGAGATGGTGAGGGACTTCCATCGGGCTGTGCTGAGAGATATCGAGGCTGGCAACCGGGAGTGGGGTGATGGCTTTGAAGATATCAAGACTCAGTTCTTTGGGACAAGAGGAAACGTTCCATCCCCCAAGGCCCCAGATGACCCTGCAGTTATGGCAGTCCCCAGAGTCATTGAAAAGAATGCTGTGCAAGATGAGAGGGCCCACAGCACAGGTGGGAAGACAGACTTCTCATATATCGCTAACAATGAAATGTGCAAATACATAGACCGTAGCTTTGCATTCTGGAAGGAAAAAGAAGCTGAGCTGTTTGACTTTGAACGATAGTAACCTTGGTCTCTTAGTCTGGGTCATTCTGCAGTCAACATAGGGTTGGAACTGGACACTGTGTGTTTGTACTGAGACTACTGAGACTCTGAAGACAGTGGCATATAAGGTTAACAAGACTATCCTTTGTATTAGCATCAAGGTGCTCCATGCTGTAATCACTCTTTCAGCAGACTAAAGTTTCTTCCTGGTAATTTAGATGGGCATCAGGGATAATCTTGTAATGTAAACTGAGTTGCCAGTTTATTAGTTACACCTACACTATGGCTGAACCAAAGGGCTTTTTAGTCAATTCTGTGTATTCATAAGGTAATTAATTAACTAATGGCATCTTGTGCCATGTTACAATAGCCTCTTTCATGAAATACCTGTTTTCAAAAATTGACATGATGATGTCTAGATATTTTTTATATATTTTTTGGCAATAACTCATGACCAGTATATGAAAGCATATATAAGCTCATGCTATTTTTACAAGTGTATGCATAAATAGTATCTTCAACTGCATTTACATTATAAAGATGTATTCAGATAACCTGCCCTTTAGGATGACCCAGGACACTCATGAATGAGGCTAATTAGGATTTACAGTGTACACAGGGTGCAGTTAATAGACTTAAGAGTACAACAGTATTGACAGGAGTAGATTATAACTTTCAATTGGTTGCAAAATGTATGGTTGCCTATTTGGTACAGTTATGGAGCAGGTGTACATAAAAAGTGATCACTCATTATATATAAATTTTAAAAAGTGTATAAAATATCAAATGCATTTAGACAATGTGATTTGGAATAAAATAAAAATGATAAAAGAATGTGAATATATCTAAAACATACATTCATGCAGCAGCCATGTATATGCATTAATTTTGGTATTTTGATATGCTATTTTCTTTAATAAAATAAACATTTAAAAAATATCTTCATATATGTGTTCACTGAAGAACTGTCAGGGAGTGGATGTTTATCAACTGTGTGTTCAGCAGGCAGGCAGACTTTTATATTAATAATTTACGAATAGGCTTCATATAGCTGCAGTCTTTCGCTCTCTAATGTATAATCTTTTGTGGTACCTGCTTTAGGTACGTCACTACTGAAGATCTGCACGATTACAAGACATCCCTGTATAAAATTCTATTTTTATGAACAGCATCTCCCTCTTGTGGCCATTTAAAACAATCCGTTCACCAAGGTAAACATGCTAACGCTACATAGACCAATGATTTCATTGTCTTCCTAGGAACGTTCCTTGCTATGTTCCATTGCCTTCCTGTAGGAAGGTGGCTTACTCTCTCGCGTCTTGATTGCAGCCTTGTCGGTTATCATAGGTGAATAGGCTCACCACCAGACACAGGATCATCTAGCAAACAGTGCTTAGGTGGAAATGCTAAACGCACTTGTACATTGGCAGAGCATCTAAATGTGCAGTTTAACTATTTTTAGTGTATAACAAGTGGCTAATGGAGTTTCACCTTGATCTGTGTGTATGTTTCATATACCTGTGTTCATGTCACCCTTAGGAGAAAAGTCTAACTCATAAATGTCTTCAGTGGGAATTTAATCTGAGTTTCCTGATGTCTGTTTTCCACCAGGTTTAAGTACAGATAACCAGTGTAGTGTCTGTGATGTAACAACAACAACAATAATAATAATATAATGATGATAATAATAATAATACTAATAATGATAATAATAATAATATAATTCTATGATTCATCATAAGAATTATTATTATTATTTATGGTTGCTCTACCCTCAGAGGTGGTGGCTAGTTTAGGAAAGGTGGGCATTAAGACCCTGGGAGCTGTGGCAGCGGTATGGAGCGGGCTTTCTTAGGCTGGTTATGGGTCGAAAGGAAAACCTGGAAGACCAGAGCAAGGCGTGGCACGCACGCATGCACGCATAGAAATTGCTTTGTCAGTCTCCATTGACGTAAAAGGCTTAATAATTATCCTCTCATAGCAGTGACGTCTGAGAAGCCCAGAGCACTTTAATCTTTTAATATAGCAGAATAATCATATTTTGATAATCAATGTGTTAGTGCAATTGCTTTAACAACCCCCCCCCCCTTAGGAAACGGAACAGTCCATACAATGAGGCTTTATCCTAAAACCCGTTTGAATGTTTCTAACAGCCTGCATCGTGCACATAAATTACAGCTCCAAAAGGTGTTTTTTTGGCCCCTAGAAATTTGAAATACTAACTTTTTATAAAAAGCACTAGGCAGACTATGCGCGTATGATTTTAAAAGGTTGGTTGCACCAGCAGTAACTTTTCCAATCTACACATAATTTACCACACAAGATGCAGATGCAAAGCGGATGTATGGCCTGCGGTTTAATGTTCAGAAGAAGCTTGCGGGCTTCGTTTCCGTAAACATTAATGATACTAGGCGTATAGCGAAAGTTGCGCAGGCGTACTGGAATGCAGACTTGACATCGCAAAGCAGTGCTGCAACATCCATCGATTCGGTGCACGGAGATTATCCATCTGCATTTTTGCAAGACTGGTGGGACCTGTACATATTAATCCATCACAACTGTGCAATCAGAACAACCATGTCCATGGGAAGTGACTTTGGAAATCCTTTACGGAAATTCAAACTTGTTTTTTTAGGGGAGCAAAGCGGTGAGTCCTGGGTTTGCCGAGATTGGGTTTACACGAACATATTACGCTCTATCACATGCATGAAGTAGACTAATTCAGTTATTATTGTTGTTTATTTATGTCCTTACACACGAATACTGTTGTTTTATAAGATCTTATATAGTTATTGGTTCCTGTCACTTTTAAAGAGATCGCCTTCATATTTTCAATTTTTGATTAGTCATGAAAATGTATAGCTATGCACTACATTACACACTAACGTAAACCTCACAACCTTGGTGATTCTTTACAATACGGTTACAGAAATGACGCGTTGACAGAATATTCCCTTGAATTCTAATCGCATATTCTTATAGTGACATTAGGCTTGTAATTTATGAGAAAATACTTATGGTTCTGGCGAGATCTTACTTAAAAACGCATTTCAAACGGGAAATCATGTAAACAAATTGTTAAATTAAGGCGTGGTTATTTGTTCTATCAAGGATCTTGTCTCAATGCTAAAAGAACGACAACGGCAAAGCGAATAAGCAATTCCCGTGTTATCTACTCGAGACACACCCAGGTCGGCAGTGTCTGTGGAATTCTTCAACTTGGCAGCTCTCGCCTCCGTTTTGCCGTAGAATAAGAATAATAGGTTGATAATAAAACAAGACAGCATTTCAGCAACTTTGGGTGGGCACCAAGATAATTAACAAAAAGATAAGATCAGTTTCTGTAACAGTGATTGAGCGTGATCAAGGTGATCGCCTGAGGTAGGCTACAGTATGTTGTTGAGAAGACGTAATCAGACAGTCTGTAAGCACTTCGTGTCATCTAATAACTCGATATCCGAAATGCTAACACAAAAGACCAAACATTTAATTCAAAGACATATACACTATATAGTATTATATTAAATATATCCACTCTGTCTATATAAGCCCTTGATATAATGGCTTCGCACAACAGAACGCGGGTGCATCAGAACTGGAATATCGCCAAGAGCAACGCTGGTGCCAATAATAGGTTTTATGCACAATGTCAGTTACAAAGCAAGCGGCACTGCATGGACCTTTTAACAGCTGTTCTGTAAATACACATGAACTAAAGGTCAACAGTACATTTCTGTCGCATAAGAAACACTACAGAGTGAGTGACAGAGCAGTTTTCAGCTAGAGTCTGGTCCCGAAGCTACCATAGGCTACATGCTGGGAAAAATTCCCTGGGATGCTGCTGTCCACGGTACTGAACCTCGTCGATGGTTAGATGTTCATATCCGTTATCCCTTTCATATCTATCTATTCGGACCATTCATCTTAGTAAGGACCATAAGTAGGTTTTCATATTTTTTGTCTCAATAGATTTCCCTCCTATTTATTGTGATGGTTGGCTGTCGCTGTTTCTGAATCTCAAGGAACAGGCCAGACCTGTAAGGCCTGAACAGAGGAGCCCTCTTGGGTGTGAGTGCACACTGTGCCAGCATTCTGAGAGATCTCCTCTGATTTTTTAATTGTATGCTGCTCTAGACAAAAACGTCTGCTGTGAATGTAAATGTTTTTTTCCCTCAAAAATATTTTGCTCGCAACAACGGGGATACAAAACCTTAGACAGACACATGTTCCTTGCACATCAAACAGCATCTAGCATCTGGTTGTGTTTTCAAAAGCCAGAGTCTGAGGAAGAGGAAAGTAAAATTTTATGTCTATTTGCAGTAGTGGAGAAATCCGGTTACTAGCACATAGAGCTGGTGATAACGAGAGATTATACCATACAAATGTTTTTTGTTTTTTTTTAGCCCTATAAGGTCACATGATTATTTGCATTTAATGTCATTGTCAAAGGATTATGGGAACATTCATTAACATTCTTCAATGAGCATGTCATGTAGCATATGTTAAGGAATAGTGCCTAGTCACTAAGTGTATATGAGGCATCACTGAATCCAATAAACATGGAACATGTTTTCGCCTGTTTCATATTTCAGTTGGAAAGACATCATTGATAACGCGATTTATGTATGACAGCTTTGACAACACTTACCAGGTATGTCATCAAGTCTTTGCTGGTGTCACTGTTGATAAAAGTCCTATAATCCTCTTAGAAGTCCAAACATCAGTGATCTGGTGAGTTCTTTTTTTCTGTAGGCAACTATTGGGATTGACTTTTTATCAAAAACCATGTATCTGGAGGATCGAACTGTAAGAAACTTTGATACTTAAATATATACTTATATAATAGATGTATTTGTTACTTAAATAGCCCATGGTGGAAAATGATGGTGGGTAAGCAGTAAATGATGTTTTCTCTTTCAGGTAAGGTTACAGCTGTGGGACACTGCAGGTCAAGAACGTTTCAGGAGTCTCATCCCCAGCTATATCCGAGATTCCACAGTGGCTGTGGTTGTGTATGATATCACAAGTGAGCTACACGCAAACACTCATACAGGCACACTGTCGAACAATAGATCCATTATTAAATTTAGCAACAACTTATCTTCAAACCACCGATTTGATATAAGCTTGACCTAAGGTGACACTGTTACTCCTTGTGTGACCAGATGTGAACTCCTTTCAACTGACCTCGAAGTGGATTGATGATGTCCGGACAGAGAGGGGGAGTGATGTTATCATTATGCTAGTGGGCAACAAAACAGACTTGGAGGAGAAGAGGTTATTTCTCAGATATTCATGAAAAAATCTTTTGTACTATTTTAGGGTGCTTCTGCTGTTTCAGGGGCTTGAGCTGAATTTCTCCAAGTCTTGTGTGCTTTTTTCTTACTCTGTTTCACTGATTCAGAGAATAAGCTCTTGAGTCCATGGAACAAAATAAAGTTAAAGCTGCTGAAAGCCAGACTAAAGGTTAATCCTTAAATGCATAGGCATTTAGTTAACCATTTGAACAAACTTTGGATCATTAGCAACCAAGCATTAATATCTAACTTTGATCTACAAATTACCATAATAGTGCATAGCTGACCAAAGATTTTACTTGCAATACCAAAATAATAGAACTATGTATGTATGTATATTATGTGTGTATATATATATATATATATATATATATATATATATATATATATATATATATATATATATATATATATATATATATATATATATATGAGATAAGTGAGATAAGTTATTTAGATTTTGTGATTGGTGAATTGTTCAATAGGATAAAATTGAGGGATAGTAGGGGTAGAGTGCCTCATACATTTCATGGTGCTGTCTTGTACAGGCAAATCACAATTGAGGAAGGTGAGCAGAGGGCCAAAGAGCTGAACGTGATGTTCATTGAGACTAGTGCTAAAACAGGCAGCAACGTGAAGCAGGTGAGTCTGATAACTCAGCTATGAGCTTCATTCTCTACCGGGGGCTTGGCTGAACAGGGTAATCCAACTGAGCGTGAACTTTATCACGTTAAACACTGACACCAGCCTTTGAGATGTGATTTAGCTGGAGCATCGACATGTAAAGTGCTCTTGTCAGTTCGCTTTATCCTCAGCCGCCTATCTTGGGTTTGAATTTCTTCTGCTTTGGTTTGTCAGCTGTTCAGGCGAGTGGCTGCTGCTCTTCCTGGGATGGAGAGCCTGGATGACACTAACAAAGAGGGTAGTATCCTTTCCATGCAACACCCCATCAAGGGCTTCTAACCAACCACTGCAGTCATATTATGCTATTAAAAAAGGTTTAGAAAAATAATGAAATGCGATGCATTAGGGCATTATTTTTATGGTAATTATGCAGAAATATGGGAAAGCTAATATTACATAAGTTGACAAAGTTGAGTGTCATGCTTTGTAACACCACATAGATGCATACCTGTGTTATTGTTTATGTATATAGTTCTTGACTGTTTAAGTCATTGTTAAATACCTTTGTGTAATTATTTTAGGGATTTACATATGTGGTGAATATTCATTTGTAGAAAATCAGTGACTATTCATAGACTGTTTGATGATATAATTCAGTATATCAGAGGCTTCTGAAATGCATGTTGTGTGTTTATAAAGCAGATGGTAGGCTTCCTTGACAGTGAACTTCAGTGATTGACATCAAGTTAGACAAACCACAGGATCCTCCTGCCACTGAAAGTGGATGCTCCTGTTAGTACAGCGCCCCCTCATGGACACATACACAAGCTGCTTGTTTTGTTGCTTCCCATGGGTCAGCATCCAGTTGAACGTAATGATTGGCATTTAGGCTTTTTCCTTCAAACTGAGCACACTAAAAGTTATTAAATCTTTCAAATCTAAAAGAAAATTGCATCAACATTGTCAGTACAATACAACCCCCCCCCCCCAAAAAAAAAACAAAAAAAACAAGACAAACTCATAAATTCAAAATAAAGGCAAGACAATAAATTAGTAAATTAAGGAATAAAATTACATAGTACAATTTTTGGACAAAATGTTAAGAGTTTTGAGAAGCTTTATGTTTCATTATGTTTTGTATTTTTCTACATGAAGTGAGGTGTTTGATGATACCTTCACAGATGTAATGAGAATTAGGAGAGGCATTAGTCATCCTTCCTTCTTCTTCTCCATGCATGTAATCCCAGGTGTGGAGTCAGCTGCATCTTCAAACTCCCCCATGCATCTTTAGTAATTAAATAAAGACCTCAGAGTTCATGAAAGAAATAGAAATGACCCCCTGCTCAGACCCCCAGCGTAGACCTGCGTCGGCCTGTCCGCTCAGTGCCTGATGCGGTACACAGAAAGCTGAGACAGTGCTGCAAATTCCAGTGAAGCCTGACGTACGCTTTTGCACCTGTGATTAGTGGCATGATCATTGTCTGGAGTATGTCACATGCCTTCAGTGATCATACACTCCCATCTTCTCACTGGCCCCCCCTACCTTGACTGCTCACACACTCACAGCCCCACAAATCAGCTTTGCATGTTTCATCCGCTTTAGTAATTTGAGCCTCTTGTGTAACATCCACAGTCCAATTTTAAGGAAGTACTGATTTAAAAAGACCCAACACGTTTTCAGTAGCTCCATGTACACACTTTAAGATCTGCCATGCTGTACTGTATTGTATATAGTATTTATATTATCATGAACATTCATCCATTAGATGTGATCTGTGTTCACCAGTATGAGTTACTTTTCAATAAGATAAGGGCTTCACTACATTTTGCCCTCTCCCACCTGGAGTTGTTCTATAGTTGCCTAGTAAAGGGGTCTGTACGATTTGGTGATTTGTTGGTGTTGCCTTATATGGTCCAACAGATCCATCAATGTCATTTTTTGTTTGTTGATTTTTTTGGGGGAGGGATAGTTCTGAAGGAAGAAGATAGAACAGGTTTATTTATTTACATATAGAACAGGTGGTGCTTGTGTTAGAGTGATGAAATATCATGAGGGCTATAGTGAGGAAGAATAGGTTTTTAGGTTTGGCACAGGAGAAAAAAAAAATTAAATGCGCTTCTCGTTGGCTTCTTAATGGCCAGTGACCCTGGTTCAATTTGAACTTCAATGATACACACTTTGTTTCAGTGTCTTGCAGGAAATGTACCATTGTGCACATCCTAAAATGATGAAGTATGATGATTGTAGCCACACTCCCCTTTTAATCATGTGGTACAGTGTGTTTTTGCGTCTTTTGAGCACATTTTGCAGACGTGTGTAGAGTGTTAAAAAACATGTGCAACCATTTGCCTGGGAAACCACAGTCCTTGTTACCATGGAGAATGCTATGTGTGTGGGTAACTGTCCTCAAAGCCAGAGAGCAGGTACTGAACAGGATAGAGCAGAGAGAATGTACAGAAATGTGGCTGAAGTCTGCTCTATAAGATTCAGGTCATTGCACCAATACGTTAAAGGAATATGAACTGTTTACCTATCAGAGTAGTAATAGTATATTTAATTAATATTTCAAGATAATGTTGTCTTATTTGAATTTTTTCTGTTTGTTTACATGAATGCACTGACACCACTGTGTATAGAGATTCGTAAATTAATTTAGGCTGGTTTTAGCCCTTGTTTGTCAGGTCATTTCTAATGCCAGTAATTCTTCCACTAAATAAGATGTCAGAGTAGAAAAATGACCTTTATTTTGATGGTCATCAGGAAGAAATAAGACAGAATTACTGGGAACCTTCAATCCTGTAATTATTAATACCAGATTATGCTGACAGGTGAAGAAGCCATTGGGGTAAATAGGTTTTAGAATTATGTATCACATAATAGGGTATCTCTCCCATTTCACATTGTCATATTTAACCTGTACTTTCCTCTAACATTTTTACTTTATTACCTTCCACTTTTGTGACACTAGTGTGCCTTCTGTTATTCTAACACCAAAATGCAAAGCTCTCATTGTAAGGCGACTTAAGAACAGCTATGTCATGAGTGGTTGTCATTTCCGAAATGAGTGACCTGGCATTCGATGGATTAATGATGTTCATGTGATGAAATAATTCCTTTAATGACATCCCTGTACTCACACAATCCATCAGCAAGGCCGAGAGGCATTGCAGGTCTGTTCCATGTGAGAGGATGGTGTTTGCATGTGTGATAGGGGCCCTGCGGTGCCGTCGCATGCACAGAGCACCATGGGATTGTTGCCATGGGGTTGAGCAGAGCAGTGCAGTTGGCTCTCTATTCATTCTGTAAGGACATTTATGAGCATGACATCTGTCTGAAAAGATCAATAAACTCTATGTGTTAATACCACACCTGCTCCCAGCTTTCTGATTTATAGCCACTTAATTCCTGCATCATATCTTACATTGTAATTGTCAATAAATATGGGTCTCCTGTGAAGCTGTGTTCTCACTATAGCTGGTGATGGAAAATATCTTCACACTACCTAATTATTCTCTTAGGTAGTGTAAAGATTCTCCTATTCTCCTAATTGTTCCTTCTGTTCTAACTGACAATCTTCATCTATAACTGGTGACATTAAATGTGTGAGACTGGCATGTTTCATATAGAGTGGGGTGTTTTGTGTTATTCATTGAGCCTATGTATGTGATCGCACAGTGGAGTTCCCCTAACAACAAAGACTCTTCAGTTAGTCATACACAGTGGCAGGTGAGCAAGGGAGAGAGCCATAGCATGGCCTTCACTACTGCCTTTTAAGATAAAGTCTATTGTTGCCCAACTGTGGACTTTCCAAAAGTATACTCTAATAAACTGCAAGTCACTTTGACCTCCCACAGGATTTAAGACTGAGCATTCCAGCTGCATTCTCACAAGCACCACCACCAATTGGTCCCCAAAGGACTGCTAGATTAACGGCCCCTATGGGCCAAAGAGCAACTGAGAAACTCCCTCCAATCGCACAAGAGCAGATGGAATACACCACAGCCATTAAAGCAAATAAAAAGGAATGCAGAAGGAAGGTGAGGCACACTCTCATCACTCTCATCACTTGCTACCACAGTAAGTACATTTCTTCCCCAGCAGCAGACAAATTCATCAAAGATGATATGACTTAGGAAATCAGTTTATATTAAGAGTACCAATTTTGGATACATAGGAACATATAAGGTATAAGCGAGTGTCATACAGTTATTTTTTGTTTTTCATTGTCAGGGACAGGATACACTGTGTTTTTACATGCTTCCTTGTCCTGTGTTTTTACAAGGAAGTATAGTGGCCTGATCAGCAACAGGAGGAGGTCAGATGATCTTCAGCACGTTAGACAGATGGACTTTTCTTGGGCTCTGATTCGCTTCCCTTCTCTAGATCCCAGGCAGCATGTCCCAAGTGGAGGCTTTTGGGGAATCCGAGTTACGTTCTCAGCTAAAATCATCTAGAACTGAGATTGCCATGGCGATCCATGACCCTTTCCCTCTGCTGTATGGGCTTATGGATCATGATATCATCTCTGGTCAGCTGCTCGGGGTGAGAGTGAAAGGACAGTGCCATTAAAAACTTTCCATTTTGACTCCCCCTATCATGAACAACAATTAACATACATACTGGTTTTATATATATATATATATAATAAGCATGATTGTGAATGCATGTGTTGTTGTGGATGATAAAAATTGATAACTAAATCACAAAACTCCCTTATGATGCATCTACATATTTTACATACATATTGTATTGACCAATGAATTTCTAATAAATACTGTATGCAATCGAAACCACTTTTATCTCTCATGTGGCATTGATCGTCGTTAAAGCATTGGCCAATGTTTCTGTTAGGAGACTCTGGAGAGGAAGAAGAAAGATGGGATCCATAAGGCTATGTACTCTCTACTGTCGTGGCTGCTGGAGCAGAACGGTTCAGTTCTTCATGCTTTCTGGGCCAATCTAACCAAAGACTACAATCAGGAGAGTTACCCTAAACTGCAAAGCCTGTTCTCCAGTTTGCCTAAAGGTATAGCCCACAGCCAAATGTGTGAAGTGGCTTACTACATCATGGATATGACAGGCTAAATGATAATTGAATGTAATCAGTGGTTAATCATTTTTAAATTATGGAGAGGTAAAGTAATGCTCACACAGGTTTCATATTTAGATTTATGCAATAGTGCAAATGGCCTTCTTGGCAGCACCCTTGGGGTTGATATTCCTAAGAATATCAAGGCATGAGAGTTGCAATCGACCATTAGGCTCTACGCCTATATAATTCACTAAAATATAAAAGACATGCTAGATTGACACAAATTTGATAAATATGGGACTTAACATTCGGTTTGAGAATTAGAGTTACTGCTGTGGTTAATTTTAAAGTTAATGTTAGATGTAGAGGTAGAGTTAGGTTTAGCATGGTTAGTAGTTTTGGACTTCAAGTTAACTTTAGTGTTTGGGTTACAGTTGAGGTTACGGTTAGAGTTCAGTGTTTGGGTGGCTCTTCCCTTGACTGTAACCCCTGGTAGGGATGAGGATGGAGACCAAGGCCTCCAGGATTCCCAAGCTCGAGTTGCAGAATCGGGCTCTGGCAGACAGGAAGAAGCGGCTCAGGGAGAAGCAGCTGACCCACCAGCCACACCACTACACCAAGAGAGCCTTGCAGGCCAGCTCAGGTATCACCACCATCAGCTAGACCTTATCCTGCATATCATCAAACAGCATGGAGGAGCCACAACCATTTGCTTCAAAACAGGATCTGATGCTTTTCCTGTTCAGATTTAATGAGTGCTTGATAATTATGGGGATGTATTCAATCAGGTATGTGGGAGCAGGGGAAGAGGAAACTGTTAAAAGCAATAGCTCCTAAATTCAGAAAGCCCTGTCTTTACCAAGTGTAACCTGTGGGGCTGGTGTTCTAGGAGTCAAAGAGACATCTATGAGGAAGTCGGACAGTGCGTCTCTCTCTCAGGTTTCCGTGAGCAACAGTAAGCATGTTTTGGTAATGTTGATGCTTGTTTGTAATGAATGCATGATTGTAATGAATGCAATCAGTTATTTAATGCCAAAGGGGATCCAAGGCAGAGGATGCATAGAGGACACATAATGATCTAAGCCGGCTGCACTTACTCTTTCCACAGGTGTGCAGTCTGTGTCTGCCTCAGTCCAGCATGCTGTGACTCTATCTGCTGGAGAGCTTCCTGCAGGCTGTGGGACAGTGGAGGAGATTCTCATCCAACAAGTCATTGAGTCCGGTGAGGGCAGCTTTGCACTGACCACAGATCAGTGAGTCTAGAGATATCAAGTTGCACTGATAACAGACCAGCTCACATTCAAAGCATGGGGTGAGGGAATGTACTTGGGTACACCAGGACTAATATGACCACTTCCCAAAAATATTGTTGCATTATGCTCATTGATGGAGCAGCAAATATCACTTTCCTAATTGTAAGTCACTTTGGATAAAAGCGTCAGCTAAATGTCATCAAATGTAAAATGTAAAAAAAACCCTTTGTGCAGTTACTGCTACACTGACGTTTTTAGCCAAAAGCAGCCTAGCACAGAGACTAAAATATTTTTGTGGCTGAGTACTATTGAGATTTATTCACTTTGTCAGTTCCTGTCAGCAGTGGAAAAATCTTTAGTATTTTCATTTTTCAGGAGGAGCCAAGAAGTGTATCAAGGTCGGGGGAGAGTTCTACTCCAGCAACATGGAGGAGACAGCTAGCGGTCACATGCCACAGACTGTAGAAAATCATGGTCACCACCAGGGGGAGCCTAACACTAGTGCAACGGACGTATGTGGACTTGGCCTATAATCCAACATATTACATTTTGTAGTCATGAAACAAAATGAAAGCAGCCCTGAAAACTATTTGTGGTTCACAAATGTTTGGCCAAAATCTAAATATTACATGTGTGTATGTCTCTCTCTCTCTCTCTCTCTCTCTCTCTCGCTTTCTCTCTCTCTCTCTCTCTCTCTCTCTCTCTCTCTCTCTCTCTCTCTCTCTCTCTGTGTGTGTGTGTGTGTGTGTGTATGTATGTATGTATGCATGTGTGTGTTCAGGTAGAACGTAATGATGATGAGTGTGCAGTGTGTAAAGATGGGGGTGAGCTGATTTGCTGTGATGGATGCCCTCGGGCTTTTCATCTCACCTGCCTGATACCTCCCCTTTCCTC